>NC_092345.1:79869733-80169733 GCF_963676685.1 Mytilus edulis | reverse complement strand
ATCTAAGGAACAACCATGCTAAGTTTTAACCAAATCCATTCAGTAGTTTCAGAGGAGAAGATTTTTTAAAGTTAGCAAATATGATGAACAAATTGTGAAAAATTGTCATTAAAGGACAATAACCCCTTGAGGGGTCAATTGACAATTTTGGTCATATTAACTTATTTGTAGATCTTACTTTGCTGATCTTTTTTGCTGTTTACAGTTTATCTTTATCTATAATAATATTCAAGATAATGACCAAAAACTGCAAAATTTCCTTAAAATTACCAATTAAGTGGCAGCAACCCAACAATGGTTTGTTTGATTCATCTGAAAATTTCAGGGCTGATAGATCTTGACCTAATGAACATTTTTACCCCATGTCAGATTTGCTCTAAATGCTTTCGTTTTTGAGATATAAGCCAAAAACTGCATTTGACCCCTATGTTCTATTTTAAGTAACGGCGGCCATGTTTTTTGACGGATCAAAAATCGAAGCGCACATTTTGTGCAGGATATACTAAGGAACAATCATGTTAAGTTTCATTCAAATCCATTCAGTAGTTTCAGAGGAGAAGATGTTTGAAAAATTGTTAACGACGACAGACGACGACGACGTCGACGACGACGACGACGACGACGGACGCCAAGAGATGAGAAAAGCTCACATGGCCTTTTAGGCCAGGTGAGCTAAAAATAATTGGGGTAACTTAAGGATATAGGTAAAATAGTATTTATTTAATTTATATATTATTTTTTTACCTGACATGTGAGGGATTTTTTTTTCATTCAAGAAAACAATGCCAGACTGCTGATATATACAGCAAAGGATTTTTTTCAGAGAAACACAATACATGTAAATTTATCAATAAAAAAGTAAGCATTTAATGTTGAATGGTCTGAATTTAAATATTTATACGGAGAGTTTTATATTTATATAAAAAAAAATCAAAAAGGGAATGTATTGTGTTGCTTTTTCAAAGAAAAAAATCTAAAGATAAATAAGTATTAAACTTTACCTGAAGCAGAAGAAAAACAATTTATCCATTTGGTCCTGACAAACTATGTCAGAGCTATTTCATTCCATCCATTGAAATGATGATAACCTATGTTTTACATTTAATTCATTATAAAAAGTGAGCTCTTATTTAGGTTTGAAAATTACAATGGGAAAGGATCATTTTGTAAGGTCACTCGAAAGTGTGAATATGTTCTAAATTGGTCAGACAATACTTGGTCATGAATCTTCATAAAACATGACCAAGTATAGTCTAACCTATAAATTGTTACTGATGATCACTTATATATTGATAATTGTTGGTTATCAAATTCTTGCCGTAAGGCTAGCCGGAAACATAAATAAATACTCACGTTGTCCCGTATGATCCTTCCCTGATGAGAGACGTTTATTTTTTACTGTGTCACGTCTGTGGGATTAACTATACGTAGCACTTTACATTCCGTCAACCAAGGTAATAATTTTAAAAAGGTTATAATTGTAAGGTACCATGCTTTTGTGTGAGTATGTATATGGGCAATGTTTTTTGGACGTGCATGTGTGGCTTTTTTAAAAGATGAACTAGCGCTTATACAACAAATCAGGCTTGGAATGGTTTTTATTTTAACTGTGTAGGATTCATGAATGTGCTTGTTTCTAGCCCAAAACATCACATTGAATTACCACTTACTCCCCTGATCATTGATGGAAGATTACGTTTTCCAAAAAGGCCATTTAGGGGGTGTACATAAAACATTAATCTTTTGATAACGTTTGATATTAGAAACATGGTTATTCCCATCCTTTTAGCCATGCAAGATAAAATAGAAGAAATGAGAAGATTCAAACTTTAGCTAGTCCAATAAGGAAACATTTAAACATATGTTCTATTCAAATAACTCATTTTGTGTTTGTCAATCTTATGTTAAATGCAAACCGCGATATAATGCAGATGAGCGTTAAAAATCCAAAATAGAGATTTTAATGAAAGCCATTTTTGTTCCTCTTTAATTTCTGATTAAAAATCATTCCGAGTCAACAACAAAACCAAAATAAAATTCATAATAACCCCCCACAAAATAACAGCAACCAAAAATCAATATTAAACACAACTTGTTGATACCACCATTCTGTAGTAACAAGTTTGTTTTAGAATGTAATTGCTTTAAAAGGCGTAAAATAATATAACTGTATCCTGTTTTTCTTTTCTTTCACAGCTTGTTTATTTGCCAGAATGTCCATATTGGTTTAATGGGAAGTTATATTGTGCAATATTTCCAATCAAGACAATAGTAGCTCAGACAGCAAAATTATTGATGATAACGTTTTCGAAGAAAACATATCTGTGTGAAGTTGTATAGTAACTGAAACAGAATCCCAAGTTAACATTAAAGATGTTAAGAGAGACAATTGGTGCTAAATGTACATTTGCTTCCTATATTGTAACTTTTATATGTAATTTATGACAAACTATCTGCAGTGTCGTTGGTAACTTAAATTTACAAAAAGGATTATTTTATTTTTAAAACGCATTGTAATTAAGATTTACATCAACCTACATTATACGTAACATAATGTGAGTTAACCTATATGCATTATACTTGAATATGATTGGATGTCATCCTGGTGGTTAGGAATCAAAAACATAATGTATACAAGTTTAACTCCGCCGTTTGACTGTCCAAGCATTTGGAAGATCCGAGTAGTCTCAGATCCGATATATATTAAAATAAACTGTTTATGTAAAAGTTAATGAACGACAACTCTAGATTAAATTCTAACTTCGTTCCTTTCGGTTTTTTAATTGTACTATAATATACAAACTGCATTATGTCATTTGGTTTTAAGAGATATATTTGTACTTGTCATGCTCCCGGGAAAATATTAGGGGTATATTGTAATCGCTGTGTCCATTTTTTCGTCCATGTGTCCGACATCTTATGTTAGTGTGTGGCACGAGTTCACTTACTGACAGTCTGCTGGTAAATTTGTGTTCAGAATTATGAAGTTGTCATTCATTATAGTGTAGTATTCTGTCATTGTTTAAACGATATTTCAGTATTTCTGAAACTAAAGATATGATACGTTTACATTGTAACTATGAATACTAGTAGATTTTAAATATTACTTTTTTTTAAGTGTGTATTTTACAACCATTTTTAAGAACCATTAGTGTGTTATTTGCTTGTTCACCTAGTAAGATAATAATTTATTCAGCATTTTTCTGAGCATAAAATAATCAAATATTTGTAATGAAATAAAAAAGATAAACTGTTTTTAGTTAATTATCATATATAACGAAAAAATGTATGTATCAATTATAAACCTTATGTATCATAATTATGTTCTTTTAATTGTTTGTCTTCAGTCGGGATTTAAGGGTTGTTTCACTAAATGTTTGTTTTAATTCTAAGTACTTTAGACGGGGTGAGAGACATATCTTTAATATTAAAATATGGGTAATATCATAGACAGATGCTTACTGTGTCAACGTTTTTTTATTACAATACTATTTATAATGTCTTACTGAATTTACTTATGTCTTTGTTGTGTTATATCTTTAATGTCTATATTATTGCATTTGTTACCATATATTTATACTGCCATATATTTTTGATAAAAATATACTATTCTGACAATTGCTTCTTTATATGCCAGGTTATTATGGTTACCCTTTAATAAGTCCGAACAAGGAGGTTATATGACCGTCGGACGTCAGAGTAATCTCGGACTACCCATTAATAAGTGTTATTTTATATCGGTTGAAAATAAGCTTCTCTTATTGGATAAAAAGGGGCCACATGACATTCATTATTCTTCAGTAATGAATTCCATCGGTCATTAACAGAACAAAACGGACCAGAAAACCGGTCGTTAACGGAATTTTACATGATAATGACCGGTGGTGCGTGGCTTCTGTCTGTTAATGACCGTTGAGGCATGGTTTCTCTGTTAATGACCGGTGGGGCGTGGTTTCCTGTTTAGAGAGATGTCCCTTCAATAAAAAAATTCCTGTTTTCAATTTTATATTTAAGTTGTTGAATTGTTGACCATATGTTTTCGTAAATTATAAAATCATAGAGAACTTGATTTAGAATTTATGTACTGAAAAATTGCACTAAAATGAATGGCAGTATTACTACGACTGGTCTTCTCTCCTTGCCATAGAAATCGTACAACTTCTCGAGTTTGCTTTGGACTTTTGAATTTATGAGAATTTTCAAAAATATGGTTCCTCAATGAAATAAACATAATAGTTTTTGAAGAACTGGTCATTATCGTGATACATGGACTGCCCGTAGGACATTGGTATTGACTGTGACAGCGATAATGACCTCGCCTTCGGCTCAGTCATCACTATCTTAGTCAATACCATTGTCCTGTGGGCAGTCCATATATCACGATAATGACCAGTTTTTCAAGAACTATTATGTAAATCGACATTCAAATATTATTACAAGAGGAAATATACTTAAATTGGATGTACACTGAGATCTTTGCTTTTTTAAAGTAATCATATCAGTACTCAATACCTCTATAAAGGGTAGTTTATATAGTACCTTGTGTAACGATGGTTCGAAAACCGAGAATTATCAAAATTTTATTACTAAAAACACAGAATGATTGGAAGGTTTTATTTATACTCTTTTTAATCTATAAAAATACGACCGACTACATATTGTTTTACTTTATATTAACCAAATGCAATGCATAACACGGATTTGAAATATTTTTTTCTAATATCAAGAGTCGATCATGGTTGTTACCATGCATCCTAATTTACTTGTACTTGTATAAGTTAGATAAGTCAAGCATGTTTCAATTATGGATTCGTGTCTGTAAAAGAGGGACGAAAGATACCAAAGGGACAGTCAAACTCATAAATCTAAAACAAACTGACAACTCCATGGCTAAAAATGAAAAAGACAAACAGAAAAACAATAGTACACACGACACAACATAGAAAACTAAAGAATAAACAACACGAACCCCACCAAAAACTAGGGGTGATCTCAGGTGCTCCGGAAGGGTAAGCAGATCCTGCTCCACATGTGGCACCCGTCGTGTTGCTTATGTGATTACAAATCCGGTAAATAGTCTAATTCGGTAGGTCATATTCATGAAAGGGAAGGGGATTGTAGTTACGACGTAAGGAACATATCCGATATCATTTGTGAAACGGTTATTCCATAACGGTCAACCAACTCGTGATGGCGTCCGTAAAAATGTAACTTAACGACCCATGTTTACAATTCTTGCACGTGGACCTCAATGTTATATGCATGTACTCAGAATTGAGAAAGATACCAGAGGGACATTCAAACTCATAAGTCGAAAATAAACTTTCAACGCAATGGCTAAAATAGATAAAAGGCCAACAGACAAAATAATAGTACACAAAACTAAAAACTAAAGACTGAGCAGAACGAACACCACCAAAAGCTGGGTTGATCGCAGGTGCTCCAGAAGAGTACTCCTCGTGTTAGTACAAACATTATTCTGGTTGTTCATAGTGACTTTAACTATAAGCATCCAGATTACCCAGGATGGTTCACTACATTTTAATGTTCCTAATGTTCTTTGTATATTATCCTTAAAATTGAAAATGGAAATGGGGAATGTGTCAAAGAGACAACAATAAAATTGAGAATGGAAATGGGGAATGTGTCTAAGAGACAACAACCCGACCAAATAAAAAAACAACAGCAGAGGGTCACCAACAGGTCTTCAATGTAGCGAGAAACTCCCGCACCCGCAGGCGTCCCCCAGCCGGCCCTTAAAAATATATATACTAGTCCAGTGATAATGAACGCCATACTAATTTCCAAATTGTACACAAGAAACTAAAATTAAAATGATACAAGACTAACAAAGGCCAGAGGCTCCTGACTTGGGACAGGCGCAAAAATGCGGCGGGGTTAAACATGTTAAACAACTCTACCATAGAACAAGACAACAACATGCAGGAGGTCACCAAAAGGTCTTCAAAGCAGCAGCGAGAAACTCCCGCACCTAGAGGCGCCCTTCAGCTGACACATAAACAAATATATACTAGTTCAGCGATAATACTACTTGTTCACAATGGATCAGTTTCTGCATTGGTTTTCAATTGCTAGATTTAACTTTAGCCAGTTGTTTTTAAATACGAAACTTGCAGGATTGTTTCAACAAACTAGACACACATTTAAAACAAGCTGCTTGCTTATCAGCGTATATACCATATCAAACAGTTATGGCATATATACTTGAAGGAAATTTGTTTTAAGATATCAGCGGATGGCCAATTTGATTGCTGTCATGAATATAAACATGCCTCAGGTCATAAATTAATGATGAAAAAAACAATGCATTCAGGACTGTTATGGTATAAAATGCCAGGTATTTAAGAGCTTGGTGGCGAACAACCCACTTTGAACTTGGTTTGAAGTTCAGAGTTGGATTTGATGCAAAGGGAAAATACAACAACATATCCTTCGCTCAATGAAAAGAATGATAGTAAAAAGTATAATCACAAAAATACTGAACTCCGAGGAAAATTCAAAACGGAAAGTCCCTAATCAAATTGCAAAATCAAATGATAAAACACATCAAACGAATGGACAACAACTGTCATATTCCTGACTTGGTACAGGCATTTTCAAATTAGAAAATGTTGAAATGAACCTGGTTTTATAGCGCTAAACTACGGACGCCTTTTAGGGCCATGTTAATTTACTTTTACAATTTGATATATCAAATTATTAATTTGATATAACAGATTATCAATTTGATATAACAAATTATCAAATTAACAAATTATCAATTTGATATAAAAAGAAAATGTGAATTTCTCTACCAATAGTATGATTTTATCACAATAATGATTAATTACAAGATTGCGCATAACCCAAACTGGCGCATTTCGTGTATTAATTGATTTTTCATCTGACGTCCAGTGACAAATATCTAATTGGATTTTCAAAACTCAGTTAACAGATTGTATGCTTCTATAACCAACCCTCCTCTCCTTTTTATGAGACATTTTCAGGAATAGTTTCTCAATTTTGTACATGGGACCTTGTGTGTTAGAACGGACACTTATAAGAGAGAAAAGGGGTCCTATTTGATCAATTTATATTGCATATCTTCAAGTCTAAGCGAAACGGAGAGTTCTATTGAGATATTGGCGTTTCTAGGAACATTGGAACATGCAAGGATAAAAAAATGCTTTCCCTTCTTACAAAAGCCATTTTGCTTTAATCATTTTAATAGAAGCATGAAAGGACTTATTAAAATCATTCAATTCATCACTGCTTTAATATTCTTGTCTTCCTTCCATACATTTGTTTTTAACATGTATTTTTTATTTGGAAATGTTTTATTTAAAATAAAGAAACATGCGTTAGATTTTGAATGATTGTCGACCATCAATTTTCGTTAAAAAAAAACAACCCACACATGTATAATCGATCTGAGCACCTTAATAATGTTGTATATATAGGTTGAGGATTTCAGATCATGAGTAATGCAAAAAACATTTAGGCCTTTATGTTTTCCCCCTTTATATCAAATAGAGAAGGGGAAACCCCCAATCCATGCATAAGTAATTTGACATATCAAGTTTCTTTTTTTGTTATATCAAAATCATAAATTGTTATATCAAATTGATAACTTGTTATATCAAATAATTATAATCTGTTATATCAAATTGGTAATCTGCTATATCAATTTGACAACCTGTTATATCAAATTGACAATCTATTATATCAAATAAATACATTGTTATATCAAATTAATAATCTGTTATATAAAATTAATAATTTGTTATATAAAATTAATAATTTGTTATATCAAATTGTAAAAAGTAAATTAGCATGGCCCTAAAAGGCTTTCGTACTAAACTTTTCACTTGATTCACAGTCGCATCAAATTCCATCACATATACAATGATGCGTGAACAAAACAGACATAATTGGTAAAATTGTCAAATATTGGGTACAGTAGTTATTACTGTGTCCCAATATCAATTAGAACAAAAACAAACAATATTCTATAACAAAGAAGCACAAAAAGCTTCTATCAAATTTAACGACCACATAATCATTCATTGCTTACTTTAAATGTATTTTAAATCAACCCATAAAGGATTGAAATATTTGAAGTCCTGTGACTGCATTCACATCAAATCTAGTAAAGTCGCGTGTTAGATGCCAGAATGTGAACGACACATAGGAATAAATATAAAAATAATTTTGACGTTCAAAGTATTTTCAAAATTATAATTTCACATGGAGAATTGTGGTATACAGGGTTGAAAAATCAAAAGTTTTGTAAAAACTAATTTCAAGAAAAAACCGAGATTTAAAATTATACAGAAGTTCTTTAGAATTTTTAAGAATCTACATATGGTTAATAACAGTACGCGAGTAAAATAATTTTGTCGTTCAAAGTATTTTCAAAATTGTAATAGAACAATAACATAATGGCATTATAATAGAACAATAACATAATTGAAGGATCTTCCAAAAGAACAGAGCCACGTCATATGTACCAAAGAAACATAAAAAGTCACACGTACAAAACACACTAGAAAAAATGAAAGATAATACAAACAACACATAGACGGTGATGTATAAGTACCGAGCCACGTCAAATGAATATCACAGAAAACAGACCAAACAATATAAATAATATTACTAATAGAACAAAGACAAATAAAAGAACAATATAACACGTTATTAGGATGATAAACAACGTCAGTACTCAGAATCTATTCATCAAGACCATCATATATGATTTGTAAAGTTGATACGGAATATTTATCAACAAGGTCTTGGTACCTTCCGAAGAACTTTAAAAAAAAAAAAAAAAAAAAAAAAGGATGAGACGTTCTTTGACATACCCCTGGTTCATCAACTTTCTGCTCAGACACTGGTGACGTTTTACAAAGTCTGAGTAGGAGCTGCTTGAGCTCTTGAATATCGAATAAGTTGGGAAATGTATATCCCATAAGCAGGTTAAGTTGGTATATTACTAAGGTGGGAGAAATTGATAATTTCAAAATTAAAATCGTCTCGTTTGTCAATAAATTCTGGTACTGAGATGACTGTTTATGCCAAATTCAAGGTATAAGTCTAAAAATGAGGTGAAGGTAGTCGTGTCTGTTAATTGTTTCTAGTTCTGGGGGATATATTAATGAAACCCAATCAGAAAGTTCGGATTGTTAATGGAAAGAACATCATCAATATATCTGAAATTAAATAATCTAGCTTCTTTGATCTTCTTGTTTTTGACAAGTGTCTGAAGGCTGGTCCATGAAAGCAAAAACACTTATTTCCAATGGAGTCCGTATAGTCTTGAAAAAAACATTTTTTTTAAGTATTCTGGACATTTGTTGTAAAAAACATTAAATGCATGATTCTGACTAACTTGTTTCAACTATGTTAGAAACATTCAATTAAATCATGTATACTTTAAAGCATCGAATTCAAAAGTTGAAAAAACTGTGTAAATGATCGACCAAAAAAGTCCGTATGCAAACTATTGGAAAATCATTATATTTTCCAATCATGAATGTCGTCGTAAGCTGCCACGTTTTTCAAAATTTTGTGGGTACCCAAAGATACCTAATCATACAGGGCAGGCCATCTTCAACACGAAAAATAAAATTATTGCTTTCTGTTTTATTTGTTTAAATGACACTCATCATTTAGGTTAAAAATTAAACTTATCATATTACGAAAGCTGAAAAGATTTATAACGTTTAAGTATAAGTTTTTTTAGAATTTTAGTAAGACTATTTTTTTAGCTAAAATTTTCCTCATTTTGAACGAAAGAAAATTTATTGCGCGTAACTTTCGCAGGATTTTTACTCTGATTACTTCAATAAGACATGGTTCATATGTGTGCCAAATATCTTTCGTGTAATGTTATTAAATCGGTGAGAAGAAAATAGCAATTTAAAACACAAATTTACTGATTATTCTGTCTTGATTCAAACACGCCTTTTCTCGTGCCGTTAATCGTTTTGTAGCTTATAAAAAAGAAGATGTGGTATGATTGCCAATGAGACAACTATCCACAAAAGACCAAAATAACACAGACATTAACAACTATAGGTCACCGTACGGCCTTCAACAATGAGCAAATCCCATACCGCATAGTGAGCTATAAAAGACCCCGATAAGACAATGTAAAACAATTCAAACGAGAAAACTAAGGCGGCCTTATTTATGTAAAAAAATTAACGAAAAACAAATATGTAACACTATCAGGTCATTAAGGAGCTACCATTTGATTTTTAGGGGGGGGGGGGCTAGGATGAAAAATGTTGTCCTGCATTTTTTTTAGCCTCTGTAATCTCTGTCCTGCCTTTTTATTTTTCACTCTATTCGGTCCTGCCTTTTTTTTTTATTAGTTTATCCTGACTTTTTTTACCTAAATTGTCATCCTGCCTTTTTTTTGCAAAGTGTCTCATCCTGCCTTTTTTTTTACTCAAAACTCCTGTCCTGCCTATTTTTTTCAAATTTCATCCTAGCCCTTCTAGTTTAATATTGCTTTTTTAATTGATAGTTTTGATATAATTATAACAAACAAATCAAATCCTTCGGTCACGTTTCAGACCCGGAATATGGCACACATTCACAGTCCTGTTAAACTGATCACCAAGCCCTAAACGAAGTAGGAATGAAATTCAATGGGATAAGTGTGTTGTATGTCAGGTTCTTCTACTGTGTTATTGCCTATTAATATGCGAAGAATTAGCAGAAACAAAAGCTTTATCGAGGCCATGGGAGCACGGAAAGATCATGTATATTTTAGTATATTGCATGATGCTTCAGACCTAGACCATCTACGAACTGATGATTACAAAGTATTGTACCATGATTCTTGCTATAAATCTTACACTAGCAGACACAACTGCAGTTATTTTAAAGCTAAATCAAGTTCTTGTTCGTCTGTAAAAGTGTTTCAGGTCATAAATAGAAGGTTACTGACTGGAAAATATTTCTTTGAGTCAGTGAGAATTATCTGGCCTTACTCAGATTTCTTGGCAAATCGATTGTTCAGCATCATGGTAGATCAACAGTTACTATGATACATAAGGAAGACATTTATCTAGATAGCACTTCAAGGACCATACATTTGCTCAGAAGGAGTATTCAGGTTTTAAGAATCATTTTGTACGCCCGATGAAGTAGATACTCGCCTGTTCACGCTATTCATGTAGACTAAGAGTTCGGTGTGAAAGGAATCAAGGGTATGATAATGATAAAGTCACAAGATACAGATGTTCTGATCGTATGCGTTCATTACTCCCCCTCCATGCAGCATACGCATGAGCTATGGTTTCAAACAGGCACTATAACTTGCACACAAGATTTGCGCGCTATATGCCTGTCCTCGAAATATACAAAAGTCTCGGGTTTGACACTTTGCCATCTGTGACATTCTACCAGCCGCACATGCTGTAACATGATGCGATACAACGTCATCCCTGTTTAGGATAAATAAGCGCACTATTTTTTAGTCTCAAAGGACAACCCAGATGAAGGTCAAACCTATCTAATTGTGACGTCGATGGATCTATAAATGCAGCTCGAGATCTTGGTTTTAGGTTGAATTATCTCAAGTCAAAACTCAAAATAGATCATTGTGACCTAAACAAAATCAGTGTAAAATTGGCTATAATTTAAAATTTCTCCCTGGTCAAACGTCCTTGTAAATTTACTTTTAAACAATGTGTAATAAGAGCTTCACTCTAGACATAAATTTGATGTCTTCCATGCATATAGCAAAACTACAAAACCTTAACATTCTGCTCTTCAGTTCGAATGGGTAAAGAAGAATGACTTGTTCCTGTCATCTACATCGGTGCTGTAACCCTCTCCCTTATTATATGTTCGGAATATTGTAAACATTATAGCCAATTGTTGCTTACTTAGTCATCTGTATATGCAGGATGGGGTGTTTTACCTGTTTCTAATAGACGTTTTGTTTTTATAACTTTAACCCCCCCCCCTTTTCTCCGTTTGCTGTTATTTTTACTTCTGTAAAGCAAAACAATACACAGAGCTTTATATTCAACCAAGTTTAAAGTTAATGTTACACAAATTTCAAAACAAATGATAATACATGTATATGCTCTTTCACACCAAATAACAGAAATTTGATATTTACCTATAGAAATTGACGAACACCTTACTATTGAAAGACGTGAAAACACATCTTGTTTTCGACAAATTATTAAAGTTAAGATCTAAAAAAATATCTTTAGATCTTACTTGTATCGAATTGAATACAAAAATTTGAAATTTTTAAATTGAAATAGGTCAAGGTCACTGTTAATTAACAGCTGTTTGGAAATTTCAAATTTGCACCCTATATGAAAAAAAAGTCAATCTAAAGTCATTTTTGGCGATAAAAATATAGAATAAGTTCTAAATCTTGATACAAAAGATATTTTTATATAAATTAGTCGTTTTTATTTTGCTTCAAACGCATACACGTAGGAGAAACAAGCTATCTAAAAGTGACTGTGCATATTCCTTGAATTTTGGCTTTGACCTTTGACCACGATTAAAAAAAAACGTGACCACGGCAGACAACGACGACAACGCTATTTCAAAGAGGATTGTTCTCCTCTTTCCAATGATATAAAATATAGCCGCGTGTTATTCCGTTAAGGCAAATTGATAATATTCGTTGATTGGGCACCCTACTACTATTAAATGTTTAAACCCGCTGCATTTGTTTGCACAGGAGAACTGTCGTAAGTCAATCTGATGTTCAGTAGTTGTTGTTTGTTGATGTGGTTGATAAGTGTTACTCAGTTTTTTAATATATATTATTGTGGTTTTTTTCCATTTGAATGGTTTAACACTATATGTAAATTGAAAATCGTAAAATGAAAAAGCTTCATCTGACTCATGTTTAGACTTTACCTCGGATTTGACATAAGCGGTCAACTCAGTATCAGAATCTAAAACAAAAAAGACGATTTTACTTTTGAAACTATTTCCCCCAACTTTGCAGCAATATACCAACTTCACCTGCATATAGGATATACATTTCCTTATTCATTTGGTATTTAAGAGCTTGTAGATGCTACTTATAATGTATATCATATCACCATGCAGTGTCTGAGCAGCAAGTTGATGAACCAAGGTTATGTCAAAGAACGTCTCGTCTTTTTTTTTTTAATAAAAGTTCATTTAAAGATACCAAGACCTTGTTGATAAATATTTCGTATCAACTTCACAAATAATACACGATAGTCTTGAAGTAAAGATTCTAGCTACAGATGTTGTTCATCTTTGCAGCGTGCTATAGTGTTCTGTTCATTTGTCTTTGTATATTTTAACCATTACTGTTTATTCCAATTTTGGAAATATCTTTTTGGCGTGGATCGGTATTTAAACAATTAGTTATTGTGCTTTAGTCATTTTTTGTTTTCTTGTCTTTCATATTTTGTTTACGTGCTTTGTTTATCAGGCTTAAGGTTATAACACAATGGTGATTGCTGTTCCACATTTTTGACATTTAAACCTATTGTGTCTGTTTATTTTACCACACATTGTAGTAAATATAATGAAATTTTATTAAACTGTCATACAAGTGAGGTGTTAGATATAAAACCAGGTTGTATACAACATTTTCTACATAAGGAAAAACCTGTACCAATAAGTCAGGAATATGACAGTTGTTTTCATTTAGCTTAATGTGTTTGAGCTTTTTGACCTTGCAATTGATGATGGACTTTCCATTTTGAATTTTCTTGGACTTGAGTATTTTTGTTATATTACTTTGTACAAAAAAGTACATTATTGTCATATCAAGGAGTCGCATCAAGGCATTTAGTTGTACATCCATTTTCTCTTACCTAGCGCATATTTTTGTTTATATAGGGGCTAGGTGAAGCTCGCCTCCGGATGCATGATTTTCTTGCTGTATTGGAGACCCATCGGTGGATTTGGACTGTTTTCTGCTCTTTTGTCGGGCTGTTATCTCTTTGACACATTCCCCCTTTCCATTTTCGTTTGAGTTTACATGTAATTGCATGGCATTGCTGTTGGGTGTGTATACCGATTGATAATTTAGTCCTGGATGCATGATTTATTTTTATTAGTTGTTATTGGGTTTGAACTAGCTGTCAGTAACTTCGTGTACTCTCAGATCAGTACTTAGTGTCTTTTTGTTGTTGGGATATACAAGTACCAGGTCACGTCTAATCTGTGTTTTTGTTAGATGTATGTTATTTGTATATCCATCTGACGAGTTAAGACTTTTTCAACTGATTTTTATAGTTTGATCTTATGTTGTACTGTGACACCACTGTTACAGGTTGTGGGGAGGGTTGGGGTCCCGCTAACATGTTTAACCCCGCCACATTATGTATGCATGTGCCTGTCCCAAGTCAGGAGCCTGTAAATCAAGTAGGTGATGTTTGATGTGCTACATAAAATTGAGAATGGAAATGGGGAATGTGCCAAAGAGACAAAAACCCGACCATAGAAAAAAAACAACAGCAGAAGGTCACCAACAGGTCTTCAATGTAGCGAGAAATTCCCGCACCCGGAGGCGTCCTTCAACTGGCCCCTAAACAAATATATACTAGTTCAGTGATAATGAACGCCATACTAATTTCCAAATTGTACACAAGAAACTAAAATTAAAATAATACAAGACTAACAAAGGCCAGAGGCTCCTGACTTGTTTTTCGTTCATTTTTTCCCCCCATAAATTAGTTAGTTTTCTCATTTGAATTGTTTTACATCTGTCACTTAGGGGTCTTTTATAGCTGACTATGCGGTATGGGCTTTGCTCAATTGTTTTACAATTGTCATTTCGGGGCCTTTTACAGCTGACTAGTATGCGGTATAGACTTTGCTCATTGTTAAAAGCCGTATGGTGACGTATAGTTGTTAATTTCTGTGTCATTTTGTCTCAATTATCATTAATATAATAAACATGTATGTATAAAATAAGCAAACAGCAACAATCCAAAAGTGTGACAAAACAATTTAATGTAATTTTTCCTTAACAACATTTAATAGTTCTGGGAAAGAAGAGTTCATAAAATGTCCCTTGTCATTGTATTTCTTAAATTCACTCTCAAGTCCATCTGCTACTTGCTGTTGTTCCTTCCATGGAATAAATGGGTCATCTGTCGATCCAAACTGAACAACAAAGGTTGTATTAGATTTAATTTTCTGCCATTCCCATGGTCTGTTATAATATCCACTTTCACGTTCGTTGTCATCGCCAAGATCCGTCACGCATGCAGAGACGAGGATAATTCCCCTAACTGGGTATTTTTCAGAATACCTCATAGCAGCCTCAGCACCTGAACTATGACCAATGATAATCGTTGTTTCATCGCATGTCATTTCGTCATGCATGAAAGGTATCCATACTGTTTCTTTTGCTGTGACCGGATCAGGCATATTTCGTAAATCGCATGAAACGCCTGAAATCTGGTTAAGTTTTTTATGCATCCATCCATACCAGTTTGCACAAAAAACATCACCGGCACCGTTACCTGGTATTATTGCAATTTTTGTTGCCATTTCTTACTCTGAAAAAAAAAAATCATAATGAAAAAAAATATATATGGGTGATGGTGTTGCCTCAATTTTTCAAAACCTTAACGGTGAAGTTAATTTTTTTAAAACGTTTTATATTTTAAACAGAACGAAAAAACAGACCGATGCACCGTTCATAACCGTTTCTCATACGTATTTGTATATCATATATTTTTTTTCTTGCAGATATGTACACATGCTCATAAACTACAATTTGATAAAATTCTACGTAAAGGTGACAAAGTACTATCAGAATGATGCAGCAGTGATCTGAATTTACCTTTGGCAAAAACATCTTGAAATAAAATATACAGGTATGCAAAACAAATAGAAGAAGCAAGTCGTGTACACCTTTTACTTTCCGGTGTGTTTGAAACTCTTGTTTCAGTAACCTTACAACTTCTTAATAAAAAAAATGAAAATGTGATATCGCTCGACGGTGATTCCATTATCATTATTTTAATCTTTTCAAACTTAATTTTGATTTAGTAGCTTTAAGAATTCATCTTTTGGAAGGGTCAAGTAGAATAACGATCGTATAAGATTTGAACGCGCAGCTTCTTTTTTTATCACGACTTTATAGGGTCCTGTCAAGAGAAGCGTGCGTTACCTCCACGCCTTCATACACTCAAGTCGATTACAAATTGAAATTGACAAGGTCACGGCGAAAAAAACAACACAAAACACTTCTTTAAGAGTATACATACAAAATCATCAAAACTATATTATAAAATATAAACTTTGTTGCAATTCCCTTTCTTTTATTTCTCTCTTACTAATTTATATGTTTACTGATAAGTGCCAGCCTACTAATTGCCCTTGGAGAAACCTTCCTCCTGCAGATGTCAGCATAATTGTAATCTCCTCAAAGTAGTTATAGCAGTAAAATTATTAAAGGGGCAAAATTGAAAAAAAAAAAAAAAACATAATTAGGAAGGGACATGTAGCAAGTCTATATTAAATACTGACAATACCAGTAGCGGATCCAGAAATTTTCATAAGTGGGGGCCCACTGACTGACCTAAGAGGGAGCCCGCTCCAGTCACGCTTCAGTGATTCCCTATATAAGCAGCCAATTTTTTTCCAAAAAAGGGGAGGCCGGGCCCCCTTGGGCCCCCCTAAATCCGCCTCTGAATACTCAACTCCCATCAAAATCATGTGTGTCAGCTTAAGATTTTTCACCCTAAAAAAATGCAAAAAGAGGCATTTCATTCTCAATTGACTATTCATAAAAATGATTTCTTGGGAAATTAATAAACAAAGGAACAGGCGGTGAAAATATAATGGTATTTACCGTGAGAAATTTTGACACGTCACTGTTCGTAGTAAATTGACTCCGCCTACTATATAAAATTTTGAAATTCTATGCATTCCATTTTACCTTCACGAAAATCTGTTCGGCACGCTAAAATATGAAACTTACTTAGGATTCCTGTGAATAAATGAATTCTGAAATCCTACTAAATATTCCTGAAAATGATTGAAAGTGGTTTTACTCATTACCACGTGGTACTTTGTTGTTCAATGAAACTTTTGCGTACGTAATACCGCATTGGCGTCTGGGATAGCTTTGACGGGCACTTATGGCCGCCATGATGGATTTTCAGAAAATTTTGTGATAAATGAATTTATTATCAGGTTTTGGAGTACTATTTTGAGACAAAAACTATTCATTAGGGTTAAGTGATGTGTACTGTAACTTGGTATATTTCTTAATATGCTTTATTGGTGTATGTAAGACATTTAAGTCGTTCCAGAAGGAAGGCAACGACGTGGACGAAGCTCATTAGCATAAACGAGGTCAGCAAGATGAGCAAGGTTTCGTTTAGGGCTAGGGCGCTGGACGCCACGAAGCCCATGCCTGTCTACAGAGCCGAAGAGATTCCCGACCTCCCTGATTTTGCAAACATAAACAGATCGGTACCTGCTATGCCGACCGGGATGGAGAAAGAGGAAGAAACGGTACGCTGCTTTGTGTTGGTTACGGTTTTCCGGCAGTCGCCATCTTGGATTAATTTTATATATGAGCGCAAATTATCTGAACTCTTGTCTTTAATTGCCTTAGTTGATAAAATGAATAAATCTAACTAGTCATTAAGTTTTTTGTTTAGATCTTTGTTGGGTTATTAACCTAATAGTTAGTATGTCTATAATTAGAATGTCACGTGATACTTTGTTTTTGTTTGGCACGTGGGGAATGGGAAAACGAAAGTTGTGTATTGTACAATGAAAAAAATAATTAAAAACTTACAGTAACAGTTGTTTGTGACGATTTCAATCCGATCTAAAGAAAGTGTTTAGTTGGATCAAAAGTTATAGAGATCTTTAAACTATAAATATATTTGCATCATAACAAGTACGCCACTTTCATTTTCAACCAACTTTTTCACTTTTTCCATAGTAGTCCGATCACACTTAACGAAGCCTTGACAACTCATCCTATTAGAGAAGGGAGTTAAATTCTGGTGAATTTAATTTTGCCAGTGATCTCGTCTTGATTGGGAAGACCCTCCCAAGTACAACGTTAATTGATTGCTTTTACTTCAATTCTTCCTTGCTTAATGTCTTTGTGGTAAATATGTGTGCATAGATTGCAGACTCTCGACAAGAACAAATTAAACAAAACATAATAAATATATATTTGGAAAGTGGTAGGGTGCGAAAAATTAGGGACAGCAATTTTGCCTTGGACCTTCAACCCTGACTTTTTGATTTGCAGAAACTAATGCATTCTCCATATTATCGGCATTAGATTGATTTATTGACTGTCATAAACTTGTTTTCTTAATGTCCAGGGGGCATCAATTGTGACTATTTACACAACTTTAGGCTAAAGGACAGCTTTGCAGGAAAGATGTTTTTCCCATTTAGTGAAACTTGGCATAATTTATTCATTGCAGGAATAGTGGTATTTCTTTCTTCATATGCTTCTGTTGCTGACGAATTTTAATTGAAAAATAATAAGAATCACTGAGATAAACATCTTTCTATCAAAGAAAAACTACATATCCTCTAATAGCTGACTGATTTACATGTATGTTCATGTCCCACAAATCCCTAAAAATCAAAATCTAAAAGATCACACCATTTTTGCACAACGTTTCTAAGTGATCTGTACAGAAGATATGTTGTAAGTGTAATGATCTTGAAAGTGTTATATAAGAGGAAGCATATATATATATGTACTCAAGATAGAAACACAATCCAAAAAATGTCCAACACGTTACACGTACATGTATTGAGAAAACAGGTGCAGTTAAAATAATCTTGCACCCTTGTATTAGATTAGTGATGCCACTGATTAGTCCTATAAACAAATCTTTTTTTACTGTCAACTCCTGGAAAAAGTAGGGTTGGTATGTTGGCAACATTTTTTGTTTGTTTGCAAACTAAGAAATAGCCTTATCCTGTTCCAGAATCATATTTTTATTGCATTTACCTATATTGCTGGTTAGTCATTTGTCACTGTTGTCTTAGTTAATCCGAAATTTTAAACACTATTCTTGTTGATAATTTCAGCATTAACATGATTAAGTTGTTGGTTTAACTAAACAAATATGGCTGTCCAGAACAATACAGATGAAGATATATATTTTTCCCAATTTTTAATGAAAGAAATTTAACTGTTGGTTTAAAAAAAATAAGGGTTTGGTTAGGATATCATAGTGGATCTTGTTTTATATACTCATGAAAACCACCCTGAAGGTAGTTTACTTGTCCCTGATTGAAAGAGGTTAAGGTTTAATAGATTAACCCTTTCGCCGATGAGTCCCGGTTTACCGGGATTCACGCTTCAGACAGCTGACGATGAGTCCTGTTTTACCGGGATCGGAATACCTCTTTTATGTTTCCCGCTTAAAACAGTGCAAACATGAGTTATCTTTCTTTGATGAATACCCGGATGAAAGTGTAAACATAGCGCTTCCGTTTGTTGAAAACCGTGTCAAAATCAGAGGAAATTTACGGAATTTACGAGAATTTGAAATGAGGGAAAAAAAAATTTGAAAGAATATGGAAGAATTGAAGCCAAACTAGTATACTTTTTTGACATAAAATGTCGTTTTAAGTACAAAACACTTGGAATGGAGGACATCGTTCAGTGTGAGGAATTTGTACAGCCTCATAAAAAATTTCAAAATTTTGCCGTTTTGGGTTAAAAAATTACGATTTGGGGTCAAAGAGCAGAATTTTGATAATTTCACCTAGAAAATGCCGAAAATTTGAAAATTTGAATATTTTTAGAAGAAAAAATTATTAAAACATGAATAAAACTGTGAACATGGTGTTAGTGAATGAAATAAATACACAAATAACTACAAATAAGTTTTTATTGACATTTATTATGAAGATCTCCCACTTGAGTAATAGTAGCCAGGGAAGCCATCGTCTCAGAGTAGCTTCTGTCTGGGCAGCAATCGGTGAAAGGGTTAAGACAAACTAAATACTTGACAATTGTTGTGTATGTTTGTTCCTGCCAAACACACAGCATCAAGTAGGAAAAGGAAAAACTAGTTGGCCTGGAGTCTGAATAATGTTTTTGCACAGGGTGTTGTATATTCCTGCAGGATATATCTTGGTAACTAGCTCAGTAACCTCCAAGACTGACTCTATCTAGTACAAAGCATGTTTTCTATTCATGTTAATTGCCAGTGTAAAGTAGACAACAATCCATCCCTGTACTTGCTCATGTGTAGCTGAAATAGGTTTCTAATGGCTTTTTAGCTGATCTAATAACTCTAGAATTAAGAATCCACCAGATCTGCCCTTCACAGCCATTTAGCTACTGTACCATTTGCAGTATGGGGTCTAGAACAACTAACTTAATGAAGCTGCATCCTGATTTATGATATACCGTTCACATAGATGTAAAATTTGGTTCAAACCATAAACCTACAAATTATGACTTGTAAGCCTTGCAATACTATTTTTAATAGAAAGTGCTTTTCTGCATGTCAAATTTTTCAAAACTGACATTCAGACCAATTCTCATTGTTAACTTGGTGAATAATCTCCATGATGACAGGTATAGACTTGTAATTCTTGTTGCATAAATATCTTTTATATTTGAATACCTACTTGAACTGCAGTATTATTCTCCTGGTAAAATAACTTTCCCTTACTTGCTCCATGTGTATTTTATATATATTATGGTTTGTTATCCCATTGCAGGAACATCATCTCCAGAGATACCTATCAGCCCAACAAGTTTATGGTACTGCAGATGCTCTTGTCATCCCTATACCTGATGTTGAGACCATTAAAGAAGATTATGATAAGTTGTATAAAGGAGAATTTAAGCCCACTAAACAGTATATTCATATCCAGGGTAAGTAGAAAAGTTTTTATCATTTTATCATATCATGAAAATATGTTCTACAAATAAGGTATCAAAGGCTCTGTGTAGTTACCTGAAAACAAAATTATGAAACTTCTCAAATCTTCAATAACAGTATTCTGAATTTTAACTTGCAAGAAGTGACAGTTTTTTAATTGTAGCTTCCCTGGAAGAAGTTGGCTATGAAAAACACTGATATTGCAATGAATATAAGAAAACTACTGGTATTGTCAAGTAATTTTTCTTGTTAACACTGCCAACTTCACTGATTTAAATTTTGTTATACTCCATGGGTAAATGTGTATTTTAGCATGTGGTATGGAACAAGAAATACCTGATTATGATATGGATAGTGAGGATGAATCCTGGGTAGAACATCAAAGTAAGAAGATGGAAATCTCTGCACTTAAGTTTGAAGAGATGATGGACAGACTAGAAAAGGGAAGTGGTCAACAGGTAGGTCTTGTTCACTCATGGGAAGTATTGAAAGTGACTGCTCAACAGAGGTGACCTTTTAATTGAGGTTCTGATAAAACATCCCAATTTTGACTCTGCAAGTGGATGGGACCAGGGAAATTATTTGAAAGGTTTCAATTGGTAGAGTAATCGTATGTGCGAGCAGACATGTAAAAAATAATAGATTTATTTGTAGGATGTTAAACAATTGATTTATTTGTAGGATGTTAAACAATTGATTTGTTGTTATGACTGTTAATTGCATAAAACAACTCATTTGTATTTTCTGTTTATTTTCAGGTTGTAACACTGCAGGAAGCCAAACTTTTGCTCAAGGAAGATGATGATCTCATTATAGCTGTGTACGACTATTGGCTGAACAAACGTTTACGCTTGGTAAGCCTTATCCTTGCTCGTACACTTCTGTCCTCCTGTTTGTCCGTGGAAGGTCAAAGGTATAGCTTAGCTTTAATGAATCTGTATTACAGATTGAATCCCTTCTTTTCATTGCTTACCCTCTGTTTTATTCTGCCTATCATTGATAAGGTAGTATACCTACAAATAAATATCAACTGTTTCTTTCAGCTGGTCCAATTAAGATTTTAGACATGTTAGATAAATAATGTAGGTATTAAAGGGCTGCTCCTTTAAAACATATATGGTTCACAGGTAAGGCGCTTGCGCTTTAAAAATTGGGCAACAGCATAAATGGGAATTTTAGATTTTCACTAACATTTTCACAGAATACATTTGTTAAAAGGATTTGAAATTCGGAAGTGCACTGGGACTTGTGTATGTTTTTATTGAAGAACCCAAAGGTAAAATTCATTTGATTTTACTCTTTTATATCATATTAATACTTGACATTGAAATTTGCAATGAAATAAAGGATATTGCCCATGTATGCTTATTGATTATTGGGCGTTTTGTTTTGAACAATTTGTTGACATAATGTATGAGTATGTTTTGGTGCATCTTTGCTAGCAGAGAGTGAAGTTCCTCCTCTCTACCCTCGGCAGATTAATATTAGATTTTCAGATCCATGTTGTTATGATTACATTGTGTAACTGACTGCAACAATTCAAAATTCTCTTTTAAGATGGTAATGTGTAAATGTATAAAATGTAAACAGACATTTGCAACATAGGACAATATTTGGAGAAAATTAAAATTTCATAATCAACTAATTGAAGTTCATGAGTATGTTTCTTACACAACCTTGGAATGTCAACATACACTTTCCCAGTAGCCAGTACGTACTGGCATGAAAATACGGATTGTTTGTGTTATTAAAATTTGCTGTTACAAATTGTTGGAAATTATTATGAATTAAGGAATGTATCTACCTCATGCAAAGCTCTGATTCCTTTCACGGATTTGACTATACTTTTTGTACCTTTTAAATTATAGCTCTTCATCTTTTATATAAACTTTGGATTTCAAATATCTTGGCCACGAGCATCACTGAAGAGACATGTTTTGTCGAAATGCGCATCTGGTGCAGAAAAATTGGTACTGTTAATGTTATTTCAGTTCACGAAATTTTTATCAAAAGTCACAACCATATTTACACCTCCACAATGAAAAGAGATCGACCAAAAATGTTGTTTCAGAATGAGTATGACTTTTAAATTTTAATCACAAAAGTTGGCTTTATCTGCCAAGGGTAGAGAGAGGTGGACAAGATTTTAACCCTTGGCTAGCGAAGATGGTTTTGGTGAAATTAACATAAATTAAATAATAGTATTAAAGACAAAATATTGAAACATTGCAATTAAAGTTGTCAGTAAATGCAAGTCTGTGAAATTCTTTTTTAGGCCCATCCTTTGATACTTCAAGTGAAAACAGAAAAAAGAGATGGATCAACTACTAATAATCCATATGTTGCATTCAGAAGAAGAACAGAAAAGATGCAGACTAGAAAGGTTGGTAGAAAGAGATACATGGAACAATATTTTATTGGAATATACAGTACGGGTAGGGACTTATTTTTATGGATGCCTTAATCCGTCTAGTCGGATATGAATAATCCGACATTTTTATGGTAGGTAGTATGTTCATTAAACAACAGATCCAGGTGTGAATGGTCCTTTCATCTTAATTCGTGTTGCTAGAATTACGGTTCACTGATTTCAGAATCAGATTACCTGTAATTTTAACCTCTCAGTCACTTTATTGATTATATTAGTTCTACATCGTATTTGACATAAAATATTTTTACAGGTAAAGTACTGGAGAAAACTTTGTTTAATAAAAATAGCCTATTTTTGTTAATTATGGTTTTGATATTTCAACTGCTAATATTTATTTTCTTTGTTCCTAAAAATTATTTTTATTTTATGTTCCTTTTCGTTTTTTTTTTTTTTTTTTGTATCTTTTTCTTATTTGTTTGCATAAATTTTTTAAACATATATATTTTTACATGTATTCTATTTCTTGAAGCTTACGGTTATTTTGTATTTTACTGATTTATTTTCCACGTAAATCCATTGATTAGCAGAACGCTGTCTCAAGTGCTACTGCATACGTTTGAGTTTGACGCGGTCACATGCAAAATATTTCTCTATAATTTGTATTTAATATTCAGTCTGTTGTGTCAGTTCCGAGATAAAAATAATTACAGTGAGCAACACTTGTATATTATTAGTAGCTTGATGATTCTTTGTAGTTTTTACTTTTTACTGTAAACAAATATTGTCCGAAAGTTGGTGTTGTATGACTAAAATAGAACGCAAATAATAACACTAGAAGAAAATATTGATTCTTCCCGGGCATAAGTTTATTTTAAGATTTCCGTGTTTGTTCATTATGCTAAATTAATATATTTGATCTGCATTTGGGGGAAGGGGGTAAAATGGGTCCGGATCTTGAAATCCCGGGCTTAAAAACACGAAGTCCCAAGGTCCCGAATTCAAATAAATTTAAATCCCGACATCCATACATCGCGAAAAAAGAATTCCCAGATCCCGAAATCCCGAACTTAATTGCATAATATTAATTTACGCACAATCCATGTAAAAAAGGAAACTTGTATGTTATATTTTTTATAGCAATCTAAAAAGAAAAAATTGCCATGAAAAGACAATTCCATGATACACATATCATTGATCAACAGCGTGTGCACGTGGTTGAACTTTAACTTGACTCCACTCGCAATAATATTGAATGCTATTAAAAGATATTAAAGATCGATTTTGTCCACTGCACGAGATTTTTATATGGCGGGAAATGTCGTAACAGTAAACACAGGTGACCTTACTGACCGACCGTGGGAAAATTCATTCATGATTAAATTTGATGTTGAATGATTGACATTTATTGTGTTTTAGTTTTGAGGCTCTTGATCGATTTACCAGAATAGAAATTTAATCGATTTACATACATGTATAATCAAAACACGATTTAGTCTTCTTTAACTATTTTTAGCTCACCTGGCCCGAAGGGCCAAGTGAGCTATTCCCATCACTTTGCGTCCGTCGTCGTCGTCCGTCGTCGTTAACTTTTACAAAAATCTTCTCCTCTGAAACTACTGGGCCAAATTCAAACTTGACCAAAATCATCATTGGGGTATCTAGTTTAAAAAATGTGTGGCGTGACCCAGTCAACCAACCAAGATGGCCGCCACGGCTAAAAATAGAACATGGGGGTAAAATGCAGTTTTTTGCTTATAACTCAAAAACCAAAGCATTTAGAGCAAATCTGACATGGGGTAAATATGTTTATCAGGTCAAGATCTATCTGCCCTGAAATTTTCAGATGAATCGGTCAACCCGTTGTTGGGTTGCTGCCCCTGAATTGGTCATTTTGAGGAAATTTTGCTGTTTTTGGTTATTATCTTGAATATTATTATAGATAGAGATAAGCTGTAAACAGCAATAATGTTTGGCAAAGTTAGATTTACAAGTAAGTCAACATGACCGAAATGGTCAGTTGACCCCTTTAGGAGTTATTGCCCGTTATAGTCAATTTTTAACCATTTTTCATAAATCTAAGTAATCTTTTACAAAAATCTTCTCCTCTGAAACTACTGGGCCAAATTAATCCAAACTTGGCCACAATCATCTTTGGGGTATCTAGTTTAAAAAATGTGTGGCGTGACCCGGTCAACCAACCAAGATGGCCGCCACGGCTAAAAATAGAACATAGGGGTAAAATGCAGTTTTTGGCTTATAACTCAAAAACCAAAGCATTTAGAGCAAATCTGATGTGGGGTAAAAATGTTTATCAGGTCAAGATCTATCTGCCCTGAAATTTTCAGATGAATCGGTCAACCTGTTGTTGGGTTGCTGCCCCTGAATTGGTAATTTTGAGGAAATTTTGCCGTTTTTGGTTATTATCTTGAATATTATTATAGATAGAGATAAACTGTAAACAGCAATAATGTTCAGCAAAGTAAGATTTACAAATAAGTCAACATGACGGAAATGGTCAGTTGACCCCTTTAGGAGTTATTGCCCTTTATAGTCAATTTTTAACCATTTTTCGTAAATCTTAGTTATCTTTTACAAAAATCTTCTCCTCTGAAACTACTGGGCCAAATTAATTCAAACTTGGCCACAATCATCTTTGAGGTACCTTGTTTGAAAAATGTGTCCGATGACCTGGCCATCCAACCAAGATGGCCACCACGGCTAAAAATAGAACAGGGGTAAAATGTAGTTTTTTGCTTACAACTCTGAAACCAAATCATTTAGAGGAAATCTGACAAGGAGTTTAATTGTTAATCAAGTCAATATATATCTGCCCTGAAATATTCAAATGAATTGGACAACCTGTTGTTGGGTTGCTGCCCTCCAATTGGTAATTTTTAAAGAAATTTTGCTGTTTTTGGTTATTATCTTGAATACTATTATAGATAGCGATAAACTGTAAACAGCGATAATGTTCATCAAAGTAAGATCTACAAATAAGTCCACATGACCTAAATGGTCAATTGATCTCTTAAGGAGTTATTGCCCTTTATAGTCAATTTTTAACAATTTTCATTAATTTGGTAAATTTATGTAAATTTTTACCAAATATTTTTCTCTGTTACTAATGGGCAAAGTTCATTATAGATATAATTGTAAGAAGCAAGAATGTTCAGTAAAGTAAGAACTTCAAACACATCACCATCACCAAAATACAATTTTGTCATGAATCCATTTGTGACCTTTGTTAAATATGCACATAGACCAAGGTGAGCGACACAGGCTCTTTAGAGCCTCTAGTTTGTTTTATTTTTATCAGTCATTTCCCGGATTCCCATTTAAATAATCTATTTGGAGACCTCCTTTAAACTTCGGAAATAATACAACATCGATTTAAAAAATCATACTGACTGCGCGAGCTTTAGAATGACTAGAAGTACGACGAAAAAGTAAAGACAGCTGATCATGACTAGTACGACTAGCCTTCAACCCCATTGGGGTATAAATGTGCATTTAGTCAATAAACTATATAAGGTTAAACTCTGATTTTTGTGTATCGATTTGATACAATTTGTAAAATATATTTATAACACCGGCGATTTTCATAAAATATTTCAGACATGAAAATAGAAAGGCATATTTATATCGAGTGTCAACAATTTTAAATAAAATTAAAAAAAATAGGAATCGAAATATGATCTCGGCGTTATAAATATTGTATTAAAGGAAACCAATTGTTTGACTTTCAAAGAGATTAACGGGAAATATGTAAAAATAGAAAGCACGAGTGATCTGTCTGACCAAAATGTTTCACTTGCGAGAAATGATTGACAGGTGTGAATAGATGTAGAGGCTCCGACGGGGAAAGTTGTATCAAAAGGAAAATAACTTAATTCACAATGCCTATACATATTTCATAAATGCGATATGTTGGCCTTATACTTAAAATTGAGTTTCTTATAATAACATATAAAGGAACAGGACGTTAAAAGCGGGAAATAATATAACCATCAACGAAAACTCGTATAATTTACGGGATTGAAGTCTCAACAATTTGATTTAAACTTCTATTGAAAACAGTCTTGGTTGTTATTAGGCTTATTATTTTGAATTAGATGAAATATTTACGGTTTACAAATACAAATACAAAATAGTTTATTGGCACAAAACTATTGAAATAATTGGCAACACAATATATTGTTAAAAATCGTCTTTATTTCATTTTCAAATTATAAAAAAAATAAAATTATATTCAATTTTAATTTTTATTCTTATATTTAATTTGAATTTTATTTCTTATATTTAATTTTTATTTTAATTCTTTCTCTTTGAATACAAAACAATATTTTACATTTATCTATCCTCCATAAATACTAATATATCTGTACAGGTAAAATTTAATTCTAATCAAGCTGGTACAGATTGATTTACGACCTTCCACTTGGATATTGCACAGTAGGTGTTTATTACACTGGGACAACTGTCCGACCAGTCTGACATCTAGACGGATTAAGGCATCCATAAAAATAAGTCCCTACCTGTACTGTAATTTAATTTTGAATGTTACATGTCTTCTGATTGGCTGACGTTGTTTTGTTTATCAGCTCATAGACATAATTTTGTCATGGTTTACTTGTTTAAAATGGAATTTAGAATTAACTTATAAGAAAATATTGTAATATTTTTTCTGTCTTTTTGAATGGTACACACTTTTAGAATAACCCACATCAGTGTGCACCACATTTTTTATGTTATTTCTTCATAGACAGAAAAAATATTAGTCATTCCTTAAAAAAAACATTTGAATTATATTTAACATTAGGACGTTATGGTAATAGTGATTAATAAGTTAGCCATATGTGAGCATATCACATTTTGACATTGCTAAAAATAGAAATTATGTAATATGATTATTTTTATTTCAGAACAGGAAGAATGATGAAACATCTTATGAAAAAATGTTGAAATTAAGACGAGATCTTAACAGAGCTGTGTAAGTTTCAAAAGTTATACTATCAAAATTAATCAATTTTGAATTGGAAGTCACCTTTTTTTTAGAAACTTGTTGGATCCAGCAGACTAGGAAAACATAGCTCACTGGGTATTTTGAATCGATTCTGGTCAATTGAAACAGTTTATGCCATATTTCGGCTCTTAGTATGCTCAGTTTACTGATTTCTGCTCTTGGGGTCTTACAGTATTAATAATAATTCTTTATTTAAATATACAGAAAGTGAAACTAATCTTCTTTGAAGTCCTCGCACACTAAAAAACCCCAGATATTTCCATTTAGGTTATTTACCATTATATAGTGATGTATCTTAAAAAGATAGTATGGTAGTTTCAGAGACAGAGGTACATGTTGTAAAATATAAAAATATATATACAAATCAAAATAAAAATAGTTATCGAGGAACATGGTGTATTTTTTTTTAGGTAGGATATACAAATGAAAATAAGACATTTAAAAAAACACAAGTTTATGCATTTCAGATGTAAGGCTAACACTGGTTATATAAATTAATCTCTACCTGTCAGATAAATTGTATAGTTTATTCTTTATACTCCAGAACACTGTTGGAAATGATCAAAAGAAGAGAGAAGACCAAGAAAGAAATGGTTCAGTTAACAATAGAGGTTGTGGATAAAAGGTAAATACATCGCAATAAACAGCTGCTATATTTGGAAAATAATCAAAATAACAAGAAAATGTGGGTATATATGTTCCCTTTCTATTATTTATAAATGTTAAATAAATTTTAACTAAGATCTTTTTACCAAACAGTACATCTGCGTGTTCAAATATTTAGAATACTGTAGATTCATTAACTTTGTTGATACTATCTGTTTTTGTTCATTTAGAAAAGATCATATTTCAGTGGACACTAGATTTCCTGATTTTGCCAAAGTTTACATACAAGCCTTTTGAAAATGTGTACTAAGCTGAACACTATAATTCCTAGTTCTGGCTCAAGGAAGAAGTTAACCTGCATCTCTACTAAAAAAAGATAGTGTTTGAGATTAAGAAAATTGCTGGTACAATGTTAATAAATGAAGATAATAGCCTTTATATTAAATTTAAAATTTTGTCATTGACACCACTATGCTTTTGTATTTTAGGTATGCAGCAGAAGATTATGAAGGTAAAATGTTGGAAGAAGCAGAAGCATTAAGACACAAAATGCCATCTTTTTTATCACCATATACCTATGGAGGAGGTTGGAGTCAGGTTTGTAACTCATTCTTGCAATTTTCATGTAAATAGGTAATAAACTCTATTGTGAATTATTAAAAATTGATGGAACTGCAAAATTTAGTGGTGCATTGTGCAGTGCATGATAATATTCCTTGATAATAATAGGAGCCATGTTTCTTAATATTTCAATTTAAATGTTTGAATAATATTATTCTTGAACTCAAGAAAATGAACTTGTTAAAAAAAAATAGTAGGTCCTTTTTGATTACCTGCATATTGAATGTTAGACTCTTCCCTTTGGGATCTTTCATCCCTTTTTCATTTCAATAAATTGAACAAATTCAAGAAAGAACTATACAGTTATCATACTTGTATACACAATATTCACAGGAGGAAATGGTGGTTAAAAAGAAGAGAGAATACAGAAAGAGGAAACATAAACAAGTTATACAGCAACAGAGAGAGCATACAGTAACAAGTGTTCAACAATCTCATTATAACGATATTGATGTTCTACACCCTGACTTCAGCTCTGAAGATGAAGGACTTTCGCCGGTAAGAATTATTTCTAATACCATTGAATTAAGACGTCCACAAAGTATCAGCAATGGAAATGTGTGTTAATAGTTCTAAATTCTCATCATACATATTAAACCCTCAAGATAATATTTTGAAAGAAGTTTCAATCAAATTTGAGGTGGTGATCCATTTCCCAATTTCCCTGTTGAAAACCTGACTCAGAGCCAGGTGCAAACTCCTGGCAAGTGAGAAGTGTAGGTTTTTTTGCAGCTTTAAATGGTTCTGTAAAATTTCTATGTAATTTTTGTTCTTTTTGAACTCTTGTTTTGTTTTCTCTCATCTACACTAGTGGATGAGCTATTAAAGTAGAAACACAGAAATACTGAAATAAAAACTAACTCCTGAGCAAAGCCCTCAAATGATACCCACACCCCTTGCAGTTCATGCATTGGTGAGAGAAACCTCAACTGTTATTGAGATAAAAAACAAAATTGGAGGTGCAATTGATGTTTAATATATGGTAGGATTCTAAGGAAAATTAATCAAATTTTGATAAGGCATTGAGAACAAGATATAAATTGTGTATATGATTGGCTGTGGAAACCACAAAACTGAATATGGAAAAAAATTGGTGAACGAAAGCATTATTGTTTCAATAAATTGTATTAAAGAGTTTGTGATGAGGAGAACATTAGATACAAAATGGATTCTCCTCAAATGTGCACTATATTTTTAAAGATCTGACTAAGTCCATGTCATCCCAAGGTAAAGTAATGAAATGGGCAGAACATAAGTACTTAGTGTGAATAAGATTGAAAATTCCATTAATTCTGTCTAACAGTTCAGGAGCAGGTGTGGATACAATAGTGGGACAAATGGACAGACACCTTCATCGCTATATAGCTACTTCAGGTGTGGATACAACAGTGGGACAAATGGACAGACACCTTCATCACTATATAGCTACTTTAGAAAGGAAACAGGAATAAATTCTGAACTAAAATGTGTTTTTCTTTTTACAGGGTATGTCACCTTCTGATCATGAAGAGGAAAATGACCCAGATGGTCTGTTTGCCTTCAGGAGAAAGAGGAACTGTCATTATCATGCTGTAAGCATAATTATCTTTTCTTCCATAATTCTTTTGTGTGGTCAAAGATTTTTATACGACCGCAAATTTTGAAAAAATTTTCGTCGTATATTGCTATCACGTTGGCGTCCGCGTCGTCGTCGTCGTCGTCGTCCGGCGTCCGAATACTTTTAGTTTTCGCACTCTAACTTTAGTAAAAGTGAATAGAAATCTATGAAATTTTAACACAAGGTTTATGACCATAAAAGGAAGGTTGGTATTGATTTTGGGAGTTTTGGTCCCAACATTTTAGGAATAAGGGGCCAAAAAGGGCCCAAATAAGCATTTTCTTGGTTTTCGCACCATAACTTTAGTTTAAGTTAATAGAAATCTATGAAATTTTGACACAAGGTTTATGACCACAAAAGAAAGATTGGGATTGATTTTGGGAGTTTTGGTTTTAATAGTTTAGGAAAAAGGGGCCAATAAAGGGCCCAAATAAGCATTTTTCTTGGTTTTTGCACAATAACCTTAGGTTAAGTAAATAGAAATCTATGAAATTTAAACACAATGTTTATGACCACAAAAGGAAGGTTGGTATTGATTTTGGGAGTTTAGGACCCAACAGTTTAGGAATTAGGGGCCAAAAAGGGACCCAAATAAGCATTTTTCTTGGTTTTCGCACTATAATGTTAGTATAAGTAAATACAAATCTATGAAATTTAAACACAAGGCTTATGACCATAAAAGGAAGGTTGGTATTGATTTTGGGAGTTTTGGTCCCAACAGTTTAGGAAAAAGGGGCCCAAAGGGTCCAAAATTAAACTTTGTTTGATTTCATCAAAATTGAATAATTGGGGTTCTTTGATATGCCGAATCTAACTGTATATGTAGATTCTCAACTTTTGGTCCCGTTTTCAAATTGGTCTACATTAAGGTCCAAAGGGTCCAAAATTAAACTTAGTTTGATTTTGACAAAAAATGAATCGGTTGGGTTCTTTGATATGTTGAATCTAATAATGTACTTAGATTCTTGATTATTGAAGTTTTTTGGTCCAGTTTTCAAATTGGTCTACATTAAGGTCCAAAGGGTCCAAAATTAAACTTTGTTTGATTTCATCAAAAATTGAATCCTTGGGGTTCTTTGATATGCCAAATCTAACTGTGTATGTAGATTCTTCATTTTTGGTCCTGTTTTCAAATTTCAAATTCTACATTAAAGTCCAAAGGGTCCAAAATTAAACTAAGTTTGATTTTAACAAAAATTGAATTCTTGGGCCTCTTTGATATGCTGAATCTAAACATGTACTTAGATTTTTGATTATGGGCCCAGTTTTCAAGTTGGTCCAAATCAGGATCTAAAATTATTATATTAAGTATTGTGCAATAGCAAGTCTTTTCAATTGCACAGTATTGTGCAATGGCAAGAAATATCTAATTGCACAATATTGTGAAATAGCAAATTTTTTTTTAATTAGAGTTATCTTTCTTTGTCCAGAATAGTAAGCAAGAAATATCCTATTGCACAATATTGTGCAATAGCAAGAATTTTTTTTAATTGGAGTTATCTTTCTTTGTCCAGAATCAACTTAAATCTTTGTTATATACAATATACAATGTATATACACTTTTTACTACCAACTGATAAATTTAAATAATCTTTACCATTCAGTGATAACAAGCAGTTTTTTTACATCTTAATATTTTATGATGTATTTAAATGAGTAGTTATTGTTGCAAACTCCATTAGAAATTTGAATTGATATCAGTTTTGAAAAAGGGAAACGGGGATGTGAAAAAAAAGGGGGGGGGTTAAATTATTCTCATTTCAGATTTCATAAATAAAAAGAAAATTTCTTCAAACATTTTTTTGAGAGGATTAATATTCAACAGCATAGTGATTTGCTCAAAGGCAAAAAAAACCTTTTAAGTTCATTAGACCACATTCATTCTGTGTCAGAAACCTATGCTGTGTCAACTATTTCATTTTAGATTTAAAAAGTTTGAAGAAGAAATCTTTAATTGATTTGTAAAATCTTGGCATTTGTTTTGTGTAAAAAAAACCATGTAATGTCAAAAATTTGATCACAATCCAAATTCAGAGCTGTATCATGCTTGAATGTTTTGTCCATACTTGCCCCAACTGTTCAGGGTTCGACCTCTGCGGTCGTATAAAGCTGCGCCCTGCGGAGCACCTGGTTAAACATTAGAAAAACCTGAATTTTATTGTAAGCTGATGATAAAAAAAAAATATTTATTTTAATTTGCTTCATTAAAAAACATTTGTTTTCACAAGAGGGTTAAATTTGGAAATATGTATTGGCGTGAAAAATTATAATGGCAAGACTAAAGATTTCTGAATTTTCTCATCACGCTTTTATATTATGCCATCACTAAGTAAAGATGCAAGGTTACTGAATGTTGAAATTTGATCTCTCCAATTTATATTTTTAGCCAATATTAAATCGTCTTGGAAACTGGCCTTGGTGCAGTCAAGAAGATGGTGGAATGGGAGACAAAAAATACAGATATAACTTAACCTCCTTGTCTCAACCCCCTCGCTGTATAGGTTTTGCACGTAGGCGGTTAGGTAGGGGAGGAAGGTAAGTGTGAAGGAACATAATATTTTTAGCAAGGAAATAAAAACCTATTCCCTTTAATCTGTTTGTTTTAACCTGTCTATTACAATTTTAACATGCGGATTGTCTCATTGAGTATATTCAATAGCCATTGTTCTCTGAACAAAGTTTTACAATTTTTTGGCCAATACAGAAAAATAACATTTTTAGAAAAAAAATTATGTGAAGTAGATCTGATGTGGTTTGACATCGTGAATATTGTTAATAAATGAAATCAGTTTATTAAAAGAATTTATAATGACACAGGTGGTATTGTAATGCAGTCAACTTGTCCCTTGCACAGTCAAGTTTTTCATCACTAGGAGATTGTTTTATTGTACAGACAAATAATCCTTTGAAGGTGAAATTTTAATAGCCAGGCAAATACAAACTGGTTCTTGTAAAAGGTTTTATTTCCATCTAAATAACATGCAATACATATCATACCCTCAAGTGTGATAGCAATTTATAAGAACCACGATTATGAAACATGAAGTTTTAGATTCTCATAGGAATTACATTTGTGATTTTTGTGTTCAGTCTTTTTCTATAGGTATGATCAGATTTATAATATGTGATATATTATAATGGTATCATTTTGTTGCCTCATGACTGACATGCATGATACTTTAGATTCATTACTAGTTGTTGGATACTAATTTTCATTGATTTATTGGGAACAGATCAACCACAAAATTAAGTGTTAAATGAATTACAAATTTTCTATGAGGTTATATGCAGACTTTATCAAAACCGTGAAATCGGATATCCATGAAAATGCTCAATTGAAGAAAATTAGGATAAAAAAAATTAAATGAATCCACAGTATATCAGTTAATTTTGAAATCGTATGTGAAAATGTTCTAAACTTGTTTGAAATATTCTTGCAACGTAGATATATGATTTCTCAATAAGTAAAACTAAATAAATTCAAAAAATGATGTTTTAATGACTGGGCAACAAAAAAATAATATTTTCATGCTATTTAGTATGAAAAGTTGTCTTTCAAACTTATTTACATCATCTATATATTTAATTTATGCACATGGAAATGTATACATTGCCATTAATTATTTTGACTTTTTGTAGTATTTTAGTTGTTTTATTCTATTGTAGGGTATTGTTAGACAGAGCTTTCTCAGAATTTGATGAGCCATTGTATAGATCAAACTTTTCATCACAGAGTACATCTTTAGGGGAAGATTACAACTCGTACATCAGGGAAAATAAAATGTTAGTATTTTTAAATAAAAGTTGTAAATATAAACAATGATAAAACCAGTAAGATTAGCTTAACTAGAAGAAGCCACAGAATATAGAATCCAATGCTTATTTCTTTTAACATCAGATAATAAAAAAGAAATTTAACATAGTATTTTCTGGAACAGCCCTAAGACAAGTCTATAATTTTTTCGAGCCTGCAACTTTTGTTGCAGAAAGCTCGACATAGGGATAGTGATCCGGCGGCGGCGGTGTTAGCTCACTTCTTAAAAGCTATATATTTTAAAAGATGGAAGACCTGGATGCTTCATATTTTGTATATAGATGCCTCATGTTACGAAGTTTCCGTCAGTCACATGTCCAATGTCCTTGACCTCATTTTCATGGTTCAGTGACCACTTGAAAAAAAAAATCAGAATTTTTGTAACGTTGAATTCTCTCTTATTATAAGTAATAGGATAACTATATTTGGTATGTGCGTACCTTGCAAGGTCCTCATGCCAGTCAGACAGTTTTCACTTGACCTCGACCTCATTTCATGGATCAGTGAACAAGGTTAAGTTTTGGTGGTCAAGTCCATATCTCAGATACTATAAGCAATAGGGCTAGTATATTTGGTGTATGGAAGGACTGGAAGGTGTACATGTCCAACTGGCAGGTGTCATCTGACCTTGACCTCATTTTCATGGTTCAGTGGTTATAGTTAAGTTTTTGTGTTTTGGTCTGTTTTTATCATAATTTATGCAATAGGTCTACTATATTTGTTGTATGGAATGATTGTAAAGTGTACATGTCTAGCGGGCAGATGTCATCTGACCTTGAACTCATTTTCATGGTTCAGTGGTCAAAGTTAAGTTTTTAAGTTTTGATCTTTTTATCTAATATTATAAGCCAAAGGTCAACTATATTTGGTGTATGAAATATATTATGATCTATATGTCAGTCCCGCAGGTTTTATTTGACCATGACCTCAATTGCACGGTTCATTGGACAGTGTTAAGTTTTTGTGTTTTGGTCTATTTTTCTTAAACTATAAGTAATAGGTCAACTATATTTGTTGTATGGAAGCATTGTTAGCTGTACATGTCTGCCTGGCATGGTTCATCTGACCTTGACCTCATTTTCATGGTTCATTGGTCTTTGTTTAACTATCTTGTTTAATGTTAAGTTTATGTGACAGTTGTAATAACGCTTTATACTTAGGACTATCAACATAATATCAATGATTAATAAAGAAGGCGAGACATTTCAGTGTGTGCACTCTTGTTTGATCACATTATTATACAGTAATTTCCCTAGTTCTTAGGCTCCATGCAATTGGAATAAAAGATTGTGGATTGTTGGCTTTGGGGAAATTATATCAGTTCGAAAATATACAGAGGGCACACAGCATCAGCAACTTGCTAGTTTTTTTGTCGAGCCTGCAACTTTTGTTGCAGAAAGCTCGACATAGGGATAGTGATCCGGCGGCGGCGTTAGCTAACTTCTTAAAAGCTTTATATTTTAGAAGGTGGAAGACCTGGATGCTTCATACTTTGTATATAGATGCCTCATGTTACGAAGTTTCCGTCAGTCACATGTCCAATGTCCTTGACCTCATTTTCATGGTTCAGTGACCACTTGAAAAAAAAGTTCAAATTTTTTGTAATGTTGAATTCTCTCTTATTATAAGTAATAGGATAACTATATTTGATATGTGCGTACCTTGCAAGGTCCTCATGTCTGTCAAACAGTTTTCACTTGACCTCGACCTCATTTCATGGATCAGTGAACAAGGTTAAGTTTTGGTGGTCAAGTCCATATCTCAGATACTATAAGCAATAGGGCTAGTATATTCGGTGTACGGAAGGACTGTAAGGTGTACATGTCCAACTGGCAGGTGTCATCTGACCTTGACCTCATTTTCATAGTTAAGTGGTTATAGTTAAATTTTTGTGTTTTGGTCTGTTGTTCTCATACTATATGCAATAGGTCTACTATATTTGTTGTATGGAATGATTGTAAGGTGTACATGTCTAGCGGGCAGATGTCATGTGACCTTGACCTCATTTTCATGGTTCAGTGGTCAAAGTTAAGTTTTTGAGTTTTGGTCTTTTTATCTAATACTATATGCCATAGGTCAACTATATTTGGTGTATGGAAATATTTAATGATCTTTATGTCAGTCGCGCAAGTTTTATTTGACCGTGACCTCATTTTCATGGTTCATTGCACAGTGTTAAGTTTTTGTGTTTTGGTCTATTTTTAGCTCACCTGGCCCGAAGGGCCAAGTGAGCTTTTCCCATCACTTTGCGTCCGGCGTCGTCGTCGTCCGTCGGCGTCCGTCGTCGTTAACTTTTACAAAAATCTTCTCCTCTGAAACTGCTGGGCCAAATTAAACAAAACTTGGCCACAATCATCATTGGGGTATCTAGTTTAAAAAATGTGTGGCGTGACCCCACCTACCAACCAAGATGGCCGCAATGGCTAAAAATAGAACATAGGGGTAAAATGCAGTTTTTGGCTTGTAACTCAAAAACCGAAGCATTTAGAGCAAATCTGACATGGTGTAAAATTGTTTATCAGGTCAAGATCTATTTGCCCTGAAATTTTCAGATGAATCGAACAACTCGTTGTTGGGTTGCTGTCACTGAATTGATAATTTTAAGGAAATTTTGCTGTTTTGGGTTATTATCTTGAATATTATTATAGATAGAGATAAACTGTAATCAACAATAATGTTCAGCAAAGTAAGATCTACAAATAAGTCAACATGACCAAAATGGTCAGTTGACCACTTTAGGAGTTATTGCCCTTTATAGTCAATTTTTAACCATTTTTCGTAAATCTTAGTAATCTTTTAGAAAAATCTTCTCCTCTGAAACTACTGGGCCAAATTTAACCAAACTTAGCCATAATTGGGGTATCTAGTTAAAAAAATGTGTCTGGTAACTCGGCCAACAAACCAAGATGGCCGCCATGGCTAAAAATAGAACATAGGGGTAAAATGCAGTTTTTGGCTTATAACTCAAAAACCAAAGCATTAAGAGCAAATCTGACAGGATAAAATTGTTTATCAGGTCAAGATCTATCTGCCCTGAAATTTTCAAATGAATTGGACATTCCGTTGTTGGGTTACTGCCCCATAAATGGTAATTTTAAGGAAATTTTGCTGTTTTTGGTTATTATCTTGAATATTATTATAGATAGAGATAAACTGTTAACAGCAATAATGAACAGCAAAGTAAGAACTAAAAATAAGTCACTATGACCAAAATAGTCAATTGACCCCCTAAGGAGTTATTGTCCTTCATAGTCAATTTTTAACAATTTTCTTAAAATTTTAAGATTTTCAATAACATTTTCCACAGAAAGTACTGTTATAGATAGAGATAATTGTAAGCAGCAAGAATGTTTAGTAAAGTAAGATCTACAAACACATCACCATCACCAAAACACTATTTTGTCATGAATCCATCTGTGTCCATTGTTTAATATTCACATAGACCAAGGTGAGCGACACAGGCTCTTTAGAGCCTCTAGTTCTTAAACTATAAGTAATAGGTCAACTATATATGTTGTATAGAAGCATTGTTAGCTGTACATGTCTGCCTGGCATGGTTCATCTGACCTTGACCTCATTTTCAAGGTTCATTGGTCTTTGTTTAGTTATCTTGGTTAATGTTAAGTTTATGGTACAGTTGTTATAAAGCTTAGCTTTTTACTTAGGACTATCAACATAATATCAATGATTAGTATAGAAGGCGAGACATTTCAGCGTGTGCACTCTTGTTTTTTAAATTCTGTGTTTTGAGATGGTATAACTACATGAACATGATGTATTGCAAACAAGATTCAAGAGTTTTTAAACAAAAAACCATGATATGACACCAACAAAATCTTGCTACAATTGTCTTAATACGATTGGAATTTTTTTAGCTGAATATTGGGGGGGGGGGGGGGGAGAGCTTATTTCTCTTTGGGATCTAGGCCAAAATGAGGGTTTGTAAATCCCTGACATATATGGCCATGATGATGAAAGCTGTCAAAAAGGTAACTTAAAGTTAATGTATTTTAACATTTCAAAGTATTAAATGTCATGTATGTAAATTTATATATTTCAGACCATATTTTCGTCCACATTCACCCACAGAAGAAGATCATAATTTTAAAGATCGAATTTCTGGTGATAAACTAGAAGAAGAATTTAATCTAGAAAGTTTTCAATCTCATCGAGAACAATTATTACAAATGCAGAGAGATCAAGAAGAGCAGCTGTTAAAACAGACAACTTGTGACTTTGAAAGTGCTGGATGTTCGGGTCTAGATCAGTCTTTCTCATCTCAGCCCACATCCCGGTTTATGTTAGATTCTGCTAGTGCTAAATTTGCTGTGTCAGCAGTTATAAATACGACACAGGTTCAGACTAAAAAAACTGGTGCTATATCATCTTTATTATCATCTACATCATTGCCATTAGCAACATCTTCATTTTCACAACCAGCAGCAGTCTCATTACAACCAAGTTCCGTTGCATTAACAAATGGACCAATATCAGACAGTAAACCCACAGGTCTTTCAACATCACCAGCAGCAACTGTTTTACAGCTGAACTTTCCAATTACAAACAACAATAAAAATTCGTCCAATCACAATTTGGTCACGTCGACCGCTACAAGTCTTTCATCAGTGCTAATGTCAACACAGTCATTCCTGCCAGTCCAGACTATTGGCAAAACTGTTCAATCAGCTAACCATGTCAAAATATCCCCAGGCAACTTTACACATAAGTTAATAAAGTAAGTAATGAAGCTAACTAGGGGAATATGTAGTCAATCTTAATCAAATGCTTTCAACATAAAACCTTTCAAATTAATCTTTGAAAGAAAAGAAAAGATGCTATTGTATAAAATTCTACTGTTATGTTAAATATAAAGATTATTATAACATAATACATAATTTTTCGAAAATCTCAATTCATAAACTTTCCACATAAATAAAACTGAAAATGAAAGAAAAAAAAAATATTTGTACATGAAATATCAGTCAAAAAATTTTAAAAAATATTTTGAATTGAGGAATATATCACCCTCATGCAAATCTCTAATTCCTTGCCAAGCTTTAGCTTAACTGATTTGTCTTTGGTTTTACAACTCTTCATATTTAATTAAGCTTTGGATTCTCAAATATTTTGGCGTTGAGCATCACTGAAGAGACATTTATAGTCGAAATGTGCATCTTAAGCAGAACAATTGTTACAGTTTAGTACAAACTTTTTCTACATGGCAATAGAATCTATACAATATTTTCCTGGAAATGAGCTTGAGTTGTTTGGCTGCACTAGTTTTATTGTGGAGATTAAGTTATTATTGGTTATAAACTTGATGTTAAAAAGATATAAATATATATACAGTTGTTATAGGTAATATATTTTAATTATATTTCATTACAGGACAGAAGATGGGAAGCTGAATAGTATAATACAGTCTGATAAAATAGTGGCAATGGATGTAACCTGAGAGCATCAAATGCAGTAGAATGGTTTATAGATAGTGCTCTTCTGTCATCAACAAACAAAAGCTAGTCGGAGGGAGATGTGTCAGCTGACAACATAATTGACGTCATATGCCCCAGAAAGAAATGAAGTTCTGTCATCAAAAACAATATAATGATTTTAAATAGCTGCTATGGAAAATTTGATGTGTAATAGGACTCTTATTTTGCTTGCGTATTTATAATTATGTTAAGTTTTGTAAAAATCAGGAAGAGAAATTATGCAAAATTGCATGCAGGAAGTAGTTATTTAATATCAAACATCAGATACATCATTGTTTTAAGTTTCAAATTATATTTAAAGACAACAATAATCATGTGATGACAATGTTATTTCTGGTAAAGAAGAAGAACAAAAGGGATGGTTGGGGGACAAAAGTCAAAGGGAGATTTTCTATGTTCTTATTTGTTAAATATATTATACTTTTATTGTCTTGTGTTTGTAGTAAGAGTTTTGTTTCTGTGTAATTTAATTCCATTTGCTATGTGGTACATTTTTACTATGGTCACAATAAGAACTAGGTGATCATGTTAGTGCAATTGCCTCCTTTTAATAACTTAGAACATAAACATAACAGCTTTACAGAACTTTAATTTCATAGATATCAAGTATTAGTATGCTTTGCAGCAAAAATAAAGTCAAATTGATCAAACTTAGAACATTATTAGATTAAGTTTCACATTTGAGTTCAATGAATTTATTTTGGTATCCAAAATGAATTGGATGTTTCACAATAATTACCTACTACTAAATAAATTTATGTTTAGATGTAAACTATTACCTTCAAAATTCTGCTCTACTCAATAGTATTTTTATTATATTTAGCTCTGCTCTTTAAAAGGTGTTGGATTGATCCTTGGTATAAAAAACTAAATTTCATGGAACACTATAATTTTGAGTCTTCCTATTATGTTTTTTTGTGTAACAATCAGTGAATGAATAACCAAATACATGCATATTTTAAAAAAAAAAGCATGCTTTCATTTAACAGTATTTAACAATGCCCAATAATTTCTTTTCTGTCAAATATTTCACAATGCTTTATACCCCACCAACTTTGAAAAGAGTTGGCACACCAATTTAAAAAGTGTTTAAAGCATTCCTGAAAGATATTTGGTCAAAGCTAGTCCAACATAATTCTATAAGACTTATAACAAGCTTTGGCAACATTGGTTGTAATGTTTGTTTGAATACTTTCTTCTGCAGTTAATTAATGCAAGCTGTACTAATTCTTAAGGATATTTTATATGCTTTCAAAAAATATTTATTAGCTTTCAAAACACAAGATCATGTATTAGTCATGTTAGTGTTACTGATAAGTACCTTGTGTACCAAGGCATAATATGAACGAATCTTTCATGTTGTATGGTGTTTAACAGAGGGAATTGTATATTTGAACAATTCGTTGTATAGTGTACATCATTCAAAAGGGAACAATATTGTGTGCAATTATTTATTTGTAGACTTATGTGCAATGTAAAAAAAAATTTGTGTGTCTATAAGTTTAGGTATTATTTAAATGTTTGTCAGGACTTTGAAAGTTCATTAAATGATTATCTTAGCACAGGGTGAAGGAATGCTTTTTAAAATCAACCTCCAGCTTTTGAATAGAAACTTTTAGTATAAAAATCTAGAAATATGAAATAACAAATTTGTATTTTGAAAAAAGGTTTAAACAGTCAGTTTTTTTGGGGGGGGAATAATATTGCATATTTCTTGTTGGTGTTCTCAATTTTCAAGTTATATTTTTTTCTGTAATGCTTTGCGCATCCACCAAGAAATTGTGGTTAAAAGAAAGTGATTTATTTTATATTTATTCTGTATGACATTTAACTTATTGGAAATATTTATTCCTGTTGGAAGTTTTTTAGTTTAGTTTAAACATATTTTATTGTTCAAAATGACAAAAGGATCCGACACAAGTTTTACAACTTAGTAACGTCTTCTCCAAATGTTCCTGTTGGAAGTGTCTTTTACATGTACCTTACAGGTGTAATACCACCAAAAATTAGAACATCAAATCTGGTTTCATGTTAAAACATTACAAAGATAAATAATCCCTACAATTTAACAGTTGTATGAAATTAAACCTTCCAAAAAGAATCCAGGTGTTAACATTTATTTTTGGTGCTTTTCCTATGTTTAGTTATTTGCCATTTTTATAAAAATCAATGTAAGGTATTGATGGTTTGACTTTCAGTGAAGGCAATGTCTAACATACAATGATACTGTGTGAGTTTTTCACTTGAGCGTAGGAAAGAACTAAACTATATTCAGGCATGATTCCTGTATTTGGAACAAATGTAAATTTTGCACTTTTTTTTTGGAAATTATTAATTAAACATAGTGTTAGAATGCTTTGATGGTATTACCCCTACAAATTTAATATGGATTAAATAGTCCATGGTTTATATTATGTCAATGGAAATGACATTTATCATGATACCTATATTGAATATATTATTGTTATATTAACAGTCATTTGATGATAACCATTAATAGTTTAAAAGTCATATTTTTATCAATTAATTTTTATATATTTTGTAGAAGTGCCTGGGTTTTTAATACTTTTGTTATATTCAGTAGAAAACAAATCTACCTCAAGTAAGCCAATTTGTGTCAAATTCCATTGGGAAATCCATAACTAAAGAAGGAACTGAAATATACTGCCTGTATGAATAAATATTGTAACTGCTATAACTTTGCCAAATTCAGGTAAAAGATGTTTCCTTAAAATAGATATTTGATAACATTTTAAAGATGAACCTTTCAGAACAAGAATTTAAGAAACTTATCAAGAAATATGTTATTGCCATAAAATATCTTAGATAAATTATAACTTCCATGCATGAGAGAGAACAATAAGACTTTTTAAGAGTAAATTATTTGAAAATTTGAGCTAAGTTTTCTGAGCAGATAGTCTGTGAATGCAGCACAAACATGTACAGTGGAATCAAGGTACTGGTATGTGTAAATTGTCTTATCCTTGTTGGTACCTCTCCCATTTCAATTTAATTCAACAGATTGAACAAATTATAAGTACCCTTTACAGATAATAACTTATAGATTGGTAGTAGTATCTTTATCTTTGTATTAATTTCATGAATTTGATTTTTGGGGAAAGGCGGCTTCAAGCCGTCAATCCCCTATGGGGTTGACCAGAGTGACATCCCCTCACATCATTCATTTTGTTTTAATATTGTGGAAAAACACCCAACAAATCTTACTGAGATTGATGAGAAGGAGACACACAAATGAATAGACTGACTTTAACTTTTTTACACATTTGGGAATTCCCTTCTGTTTCTCGCGAAATTATGGTATCTTGAGCTCTCCTTTACTCTAATTATGTTTCTTTTACAATCCGTAAAAATCAGTTTGATGAGATATTCTTATTATATCTTACCTACAGTATATTTAATAGTGACGTCATTGTTGGAATGCCACACTACAAATAAGCAGTGATATCCTTCACTGTTTATTTGAATCATTCTCAGCGTTTGTGCACTTATTAAAAATTGGTATTTGTTAAATTTAGACATAATAATGTTTGCTGTAGATGATTCAAACATCAACATGCAATACTTTAAATTGTAGGTCAACAACTTTCAAAAAAAATAAAGGCTGTAGGGATGCATGAGATTGGGAAGAGAAACTATTTTTTTCATTTTTTCTGTAAAGTTCTGTTTTTGAGAATCTTCCTCCAATTCAGGAGCGCCTCAATTGATGAGAAACGATCCACTAAAATAAAAGTTAATGTATCTGAACACTTAAAATGTGACATTTAGTATTTGATAAGTAGTCTTCCATTAAAACTAAATTATGTGTACCAACATAATCATTGTAATGATTAAAAAAAAATGAAAATAAAAAATGTTGCATTTTGTAGTTTATTCCTATTTATTCATGAAATTTACAAATATTTCAAAACGTAGGATCTGGAAACAAGCTTTAGACAGTTAACATCAAACATATTGTTTTTCATTAGTACCTATATCCCTGTGATGAGATTGTAACTAGGAACTTTATCAATGGAAATTTAAAACTGAATATATTTTTCAGTCCTAACTTTCTTAACCCTTTCGCCGATGAGTCCCGGTTTACCGGGATTCACGCTTCAGACAGCTGACGATGAGTCCCGTTTTACCGGGATCGGAATACCTCTTTTATATTTCCTGCTCAAAACAGTGCAAACATGAGTTATCTTTCTTTGATGAATACCCGGAGGAAAGTGTAAACATGGCGCTTCCGTTTGTTGAAAACCTTGTCAAAATCAGACGAAATTTACGGAATTTACGAGAACTTGAAATGAGGGAACATTTTTTTTGAAAGAATATGGAAGAATTGAAGCCAAACTAGTACACTTTTTTGACATAAAATGTCGTTTTATATACAAAACACTTGGAATGGACATCGTTCAGTGTGAGGAATTTGTACAGCCTCATAAAATTTTTCAAAATTTTGCCGTTTTGGGTTAAAAAATTGCGATTTGGGGTCTTAGAGCAGAATTTTGAGAATTTCACCCAGATAATGCCGAAAATTTGAAAATTTGAATATTTTGTGAAGAAAAAATTATCAAAACATGATTAAAACTGTGAACATGGTGTTAGTGAATGAAATAAATACACAAATAACAATAAACAAGTTTTTATGGACATTTATTATGAAGGTCTCCCACTAAGTAGCCAGGGAAGCCATCGTCTCAGAGTAGCTTCTGTCTGGGCAGCAATCGGTGAAAGGGTTAAAGTCATAAGAAACAAGTGACCGGTGAAAAATAATGTTCTTCCTGGAAGGAAGCAATTGAAATAAAGTAAACTTCTTCTAAATATGAATAAATTCAAGAATTTTCTTCAGAAAAAAGTATATGTACATAAGTTTTATAATGAAAACTATCCATTGTTATAAAAAAACATATGCATTATTTTTTTTAGTTTGAGGTTTCTTATGACTTTAAGAAAAAAAATAACAATCTTAGAGAACTGTCATAAAAAATGGAAAATGGCCCTTCCCTGCAGAACAGTGGTACACAATTTAGATTTCAAAAAATATTGTAGTTGTTAAATGACAGAATTCAGTTGAATTTTAGATAATTAACTATCAACTTAAGTTTAGATTTAGAAGATGCAGATCATTGGTCCAAATTTAATCCTAAATTAAGGAAACAAAATTACATTAAACAACAATTGATTAAAATATTGTCAACCTTTCTACATGTTCTAGCTGTTCTTTTTTTCATTTTTTATATGAAGACTATCAAAAGGTACCCCCCCCCCCCCAAAAAAAAAATAGAAACAAGGGCTGTCTTTCCCCTATATTGTATCTTTTTTTTTATCTTTTAAGTATTAATGTTTCTTAAGTGCAATATAAACGGAGTCCCCAAGCCACCTTAAAATTTATTTTTGCACTTGGTATTAAACTCAGAATTACTTGTGCAATCATGAAATGTTTGTAATTGGCAGAACTTGTGTGCCAAATTAAAGGCCATAATTTAAGCTTTTTATGAGGTTTAAGTAAAAAAAGTATTATTAAAATGCAAATTTGTAGAAGAAGAAGAAAAGGGGTTAAATGTTTGAGAACCTTGATTCATAGTGGATCTAGCCAAGGATAGTGGCAGCTATTTATAAGTAAAAGGCATCTTCACTTTTAAAACTAGATAAATATATCCTGGAAGGTGACAAGCAAACTGTTTTCAATCAGAATTTTTTGTCAGTTATAATTTTAAAATCCAGATCTTAAGTTCTTGCTTGGAAATATGAATTAAGTGAACAATGAAGTTATTGTTTGGGAGATAAGATAATTTGAGTTTTGAGTAGCCCCTTGACCAAATGTGAAGTTGTTTAACATCACATCGCTGAGTATGAGTGTTATAAATTAAATATCAATATCAAGGCTCATTTTTGACAGTTGTTAAACCTGTTGTCAGGTTGCTTGGGGAAAGAAGGGGTTAGGAGTCGAGATGTTTTAAATATATTTTGAATTTATTTATATAAAGATATTGAAAGGAAACTTGTAATGACTTATTCTGTTTCAATTCATGAAATATAGTTTTGAGTTCCAAGCTTTGATGAACTAAACTGTATTGATAAGTTCATGTAGCAATAACTATAAATGCTTTGAAAACAAAACTGAATAGAGAATCATAGTTCGAGAGAGGAATGAATGTAGATTATCTCCCTTTGTTATCTTCCTGTGTTGTAGATAATGTAAAATGTGTTCAGCTGTGATAGTCCACAATAAAAGTGGCAGTAACCAATCAAATCAGACTTTTTTTTATTTCTTATGTTATTGGATTAAAAAAAGGTTATTTGACAATCCCATTTGTCTAAAAAGTAAAATAACAAAAATACCAAACTCCAAGGAATATTCAAAACAGAAGTCAAATGAAAAAATCAAAAGCACAAACATATCAAACTAATGGATAAAAACTGTCACATTCTTGACTTGGGACAGGCATTTTCTTAGGTAGATAACAGTGGATTAAACCTGGTTTTATAGCTAAATGTAGCTAAAACCTCTCACTTGTATGACAGTCCCTTAAAATTACATTATATTAACCATCATGTGTGATCAAAACAGAAACAATAGGTAAAAATGTCACAAAAAAGGGATAAAGCAATGAACGCTGTGTTAAAATCTTAATCACTATCAAACAAACAAATATGTAACAAAGGAACACAAAAAGGCATATAGACAAAGCACATTAGCAAAAATAAAAGACCAGAATACAAAATTTACTGTAGCACAATAACAGGACAGTACAGAGCCATGCCCTATGTAACAGAGAAACATAAAAAAAAGGTATGTAGACTAAGCTCATTAGCAAAAATGAACCACAGCAATACAAAATGTCATTAAATATAACATAATGATGGAATGTATAAGTACAGAGCCACGTCGAATAGATATAACCAAAAATAGGCTTAAACTAAAAGATTTATCAAGTCGAATCAGGAAACTCAAGTCTAAAGGACAGTACCAAAAACTTGACCATAGTGTTTCCCGTGTTCAGTATGCAGAAAATAGGTCAAGAATAAACTGTTTGATAGAAATAAGATGAAAATATACAACAGAAAGGACTGGTTATTATACGACGACTGCAAAAATTAAAAATAATTTGGTCGTATATTGGTATCACGTTGTCCTATGACGGATGGTTTCCGGATAATAACTTTAATGTAAGTAAATAAAAATCGATAAAATTTTAACACAATGCTTGTAACCACAAAAGGAAGGTTGGGATTGATATTGGGGGTTCTGGTCCCAATGGTTTAGAAATTGGGGGCCCAAAACAAGTATTTATCTAGTTTCAGGATAATAAGTTGTGTATAAGTATTTCAAATGCTCTGATATTGTAGTACAATGTTCATACTATAAATTAGAAGGTTGAGATTTATTTTGAGGGTTATGGGGCAAACAGTCTAGGAATTGAGGGCCAACAACAAGCATTTTTGTAGTTTCAGGACAATAACTTATGTATAACTCTATGGATCTCTCTGACATTGTACCACAAGGTTCCATATAACGAAGGGAAGGCTTTGATTTAGTTTGGTGTTAATATCCCTGAACATATAGGAATAAGGGGCCAAAAAGAAGCATTTTTTTAGATTACAGGCAATAACTTTGGTTAAAGTGAATGGATCTCTCTGAAATTATGCTTCAAGGTTTCTTACTACAAAGGAAAGGCTGGAATTGAGTTTCTGGGTTCTTGCTCCAAGGTGGGAGGGGGGGGTCCAATAAATGAGGGTTAAAAAAGGGGCCCAAATAAGCATTTTTGTAGTTTTCAGTCAATAACTTGTGTTTAAGTGTATAAATCTCCCTGAAATTATACCACAAGTTTCCATACTACAAAGGGATGGTTATGGCTCAAATCATTAAGCAATTAGGGGTAAAACAAGGGGTTTTCTGGTTAAAGGACAATTTAGACAATTTAAAACAGTAAGGGAGGTAATGCAATCAAAATTTAAAGAATACTGTTATATATCTATTTGATTACTTGATTACCTCCCTTACACTGCTTGTTTTCAAAAGTTTAAGAAGAAATCTTCAATTGCACAGTATTGTGCAATAGATTTGTTAGATCTTTGACCACATTTATATTGTGACAAAAACCTATATTATGTCAAAAATTTGATCACAATCCAAATTCAGACAGTATCAAGCTTGAATATTGTGACCAAATTTGACCCAACTGTTCAGGGTTCGACCACTGCGGTCGTATAAAGCTGCGCCCTTCGGAGCACCTGGTTTAAATAATTTTGTTCTTGGCTGGTAAGCTTTTTTTCACTAGGAGCCAAATAAGATATTTCCATTATTTGGCATCAATCAACAGTAAGTAACTTTTTCAGAAATATTCTAAAAATTGGTGTCATTTCAACAAAATTTAAGCTTAATGTTCTTATGTTACCTTACATGAAGTGTTTTGATCAATTCCTATTTTGAACAAATGTACTTTAATTTATATTTTGCACTTATCAACATTTCAAAAGTATTACACTACATGATTTATATATGATTATAAAACAGTTGAAGGGAAATTATTTTTCAATTATTTTGTGCTTGTGGGCGGAAAATGAATACAATTTCTTGGCTGCAACACATACACATCATTTTAGCATCTATGTATTCCAGCTTCATTCAGAATAGGGCTCCGTATAGCAGAGACCCTCTATAGTATGCTTTAGCTTAAAAATGAAATTCTATAAGTCATCTCATCGTCTAACACTAAAACCTATATTTTCTGAAACCATTGGACTAGTTGTACATAAAGACAACGGTAGTATAACGATGTTCAAAAGTCGTAAATCGCTTAAGAGAAAACAAATCTGTGTTGCAAACTGAAACTGAGGGAAACTTACATTATCTAATCTAACTTATCTTTAAGCCCCTTTTGTAGAGGAACAATATTTTCATATGTAGAAAGATGTAAATTTTGTACAAGAGCATCATAGTCTCTACGTCAAATTAAGGCAATAGTAGAAAACTGCTCATCGAAATTCATAAATCGATTGAGAAAAAAAAAACTGAGTTACAAACTAAAACTGAGGAATCAAATATACATGTAATAGGAGAACTACGATACAACATTAAAATGTAACACACACACACACAGAAACGAAATATAATATAACAATGGCCATTTTCCTGACTTCGTACAGGACATTTTAAGAAAAAAAATGGTGGGTTGAACCTGAGTTTGTGGCATGCCAAGCCTCCCGCTTTAATGGCAATGTTAAATATAACATTACATAACAGGACTACAATACAAATAAATGGGAGAACATATAGGACAGAGAAACACTCGAATAATAGATAACAAAAGGTACCAGGTTTAAAATTTAAGCACTTCGTTTTGGGTTTTTAATAAATTCTTACACATTTGCTATCATGTTGCCCTTGTGTGATGTAGTTCTTAGGATTTCCAGATGTGTGGCTTTCTCAATTGATGGCAAATCGTTTGGTCCCATTTAAAAGGTCTGGTTGTAAGATTCCGGTTTTCGCTGTTTATCACACCAACTATAAGAGAAAAACGAAGAAACAACAGGACCACGGGAGTGAAACAAAATCAAACGCAAACAGAGAGTGTTGAAGTCCTTGGTCTTCAGCTATTCGAAGCAAAGCTAAATCTTGTTACTGCGATGCACATCTTCAGGTCCTTGATGTTCATTTTCCTGCGTCCTATTCTTAATGTTCATCTTCCTGTGTCCTATTCAAAGCGTATCCATCAAATGTTGTGCACATATACGAATTTTCCGTCACATTTTGTTATCAATAACAATTTAAAGCATCTTAATAATTGACCACATAGTTGTCTAGTTATGGCATTGCAGGGAACAAGTTTTGAGATCATCATCAAATGATCTTTGCTACTTAAATGACGTGCGCACATATGAATAAACTCATCATAGATACCAGGATTAAATTTTGTATTTACGCCAGAAATTTGTTTCGTCTACAAAAGACTCATCAGTGACGCTCGAATGATAAAAAAAACACACACAAAAAATGGCCAAATAAAGTACGAAGTTGAAGAGCATTGAGGACCAAAATTCCAAAAAGTTTTGCCAAATACAGCTAAGGTTATCTATTCCTGAGGTAGGAAAGCCTTAATAGTATTTAAAAAATTCAAAAGTTACAGTTAATTTATAAAAAAATATGACCATATCAATGATAATTCATGTCAGCACTTCTACTACTGGGCTGGTTGCAACCTCGGGGAACTAAAACTCCACCAGCAGTAGCATCGACCCAGTGGTTGTAAATAAAATCATCATAGATACCAGGATTAAATTTTGTATTTACGCCAGACGCGAATTTTGTCTACAAAAGACTCATCAGTGACGCTCGAATGAAAAAAACAACGGCCAAATAAAGTACGAAGTTGAAGAGCATTGACGACCAAATTTCAATTTTTTTTGGCCAAATACAGCTAAGGTAATCTATTCCTTGGGTAGAAAGACTTTAGTATTTAAAAAAGTCAAAAGTTTTGTAAACAGCTGATTTATGAAATAAGACCATATCAATGCTAATTCATGTCAGCAAGTGCTGACTACTGAGCTGGTGATACCCTCGGGGAATTAAAACCACCAGCAGTGACATCGACACAGTGATTGTTAATAAACCTATCATAGAAACCAGGGTCCATTCAAATATCGTAGCGGCTTTCGAGAGCGGCTACGCAGTGCTACATAGATTTTGACTATTGAACGTGTAGCTATAGACTAGTTGTTACATAGATATTGATAACGTAGCTGCTACGATATTGAACTCAACCCTGGATTGAATTTTATATTTACGCCAGACGCGCGTTTCGTCTACAAAAGACTCATCAGTGACGCTCGAATCCACAATGATTTTTCTCATCACTTGGCGTCAGGCGTCTGTCGTCGTCGTTAACCTTTATAAAAATCTTCTCCTCTGAAACTACTGGGCTAAATTTAACCATACTTGGCCACAATCATCATTGGGGTATCTAGTTTTAAAATGTGTCCGGTGACCCAGCCAACCAAACAAGCTGGCCGCCATGGCTAAAAATATAACATAGGGTTAAAATGTAGGTTTTGGGTTATATCTCTGAAACTAAAGCATTTAGAGCAAATCTGACAGGGGTAAAATTGTTTATCAGGTCAAAATCTATCTGCCCTGAAATTTTCAGATGAATCGGACAACCCGTTGTTGGGTTGTTGCCCCTGAATTGGTAATTTTAAGGAAATTTTGCCGTTTTCGGTTATTATCTTGAATATTATTATAGATAGAGATAAACTGTATACAGCAATAATTTTCAGCAAAGTAAGATCTACAAAAAAGTCAACATGACCAAAATGGTCAGTTGACCCCTTAACGAGTTATTCCCCTTTAAAGTAAATTTTTGTCAATTTTTCCTAAATTTTTGTAATCTTTTACAAAAATCTTCTCCTCAGAAACTACGGGGACAAATTTAACCATACTTGGCTACAATCATCATTGGGGTATCTAGTTTAAAAAATGTGTCCGGTGACCCGGCCTACCAACCAAGATGGCCGCCATGGCTAAAAATAGAACATAGAGGTAAAATGTAGATTTTGGCTTATATCTCTAAAACTAAAGCATTTAGAGCAAATCTGACATGCGATCGAATTGTTTATCAGGTCTGCCCTGAAATTTTCTGATGACAACTGGTTGTTGGGTTGCTGCCCCTGAATTGGTAATTTTAGGGAAATTTTGTCGTTTTTGGTAAACTGACCAAAATGGTCAGTTGACCCCTTAACGAGTTATTGCCCTTTATAGTAAATTTTAGTTTTTTAGTAAATTTTTGTAATCTTTTACAAAAATCTTCTCTGAAATTACTGAGACAAATTTAACCAAACTTGACCCCAATCATCATTAGGGTATCAAGTTTTAAAAATGTGTCTGATGACCAGGCAAACCAACCAAGATTGCCGACATGGCTAAAAATAGTACATAGGATAAAATGCAGTTTTTGGCTAAAATCTCAGAAACCAAGGTGTATATAGTAAATCTGACTGGAAAAAAAAATGTTAGGTCAAGGTCTATCTGCCCTGAAATTTTCAGACCAATAAGGCAACCTGTTGTTGGGTTGCTGTCCCTGAATTGGTAATTTTAAGAAAAAAATTGCAGCTTTTGGTTATTATCTTGAATATTATTATAGATAGAGATAAACTGTAAACAGCAATAATGTACAGCAAAGTAAAACCTACAATTAAGTCAGCATAATCAAAATAGTCAATTGATCTCTTAAGGAGTTATTGCCCTTTATAGTCAATTTTTATCAATTTTCATAAATTTTGTAAATTTTGTAAATTTTTACAAGAGATGTTAACTACTGGGATAGATTCATAGGTTCATTATATATAAGATAGAGATACTTATAAGCAGCAAGAATGTTCAGTAAGGTAAGATCTACAAATGCATCACCATCACCAAAACACAATTTTGTCATGAATCCATCTGTGCCCTTCGTTTATGATATTTGCATAGACCAAGGTGAGCGACACAGGCTCTTTAGAGCCTCTAGTTTTAAAAAGGCAAAATAAAGTACGAAGTTGAGGACCAACATTCCAAAAAGTTTTGCCAAATACATCTAAGGTAATCTATTCCTGAGGTATATAAAAGACTAGTCACATTTTCTTTAGCAATTAATACAATGCACTCCTTTTCGACATAACAATGCAATTGCTCACATTATATTTTCATTCTCAACCCAACGAACCCAACCTTGTGGTACTAGTATATGAATTATTGGTCTACTTTTGTATGAAAACGTAGACCTAACTAGGATCTGACAAACACATTAGTGTACTATTCTTAATACAATTAGAATTGGTTTTTTGTTGCCCACAAATGTTTGTAACATATGTCATTAACATGATCATTTCGGGTGTAAATGTGCATCATAGGTACTTTTTGATCGGATCTAGAATGTGACCATGTAGATTACAGGATAATGCAATGATATTGTTTTCCTGGATGATAGTATGAACATTACAAGTGTCTGTGTAGAAGCTCTCCCATGTCCCTAGTTTATTCAGATTTTTTTTGTATTCGTTTTAGTCTTTGTCTGATGATATGCAATCGAACCTCGTTATGTCGAAGTCGACTATTCAATGTTTGACTCATCTAAGTTCGAGTGTGTCGCCATTAAAAAAGATGTTTCATTGTGCCGTCTGCGAATAGTCGGATAGTGGTATGAATTCCATCGGACATGCCGTTGATGTGGAACAGGTATAGTGAAGGCCGAATGACTGAGCTTTGATATACCACACACTTAATATACATCAAATTATGATAAATAAAGATAACAATAGTAAACCGCTTTTCCAAAGGCATAATTCAATTAAGTAAAAACAAATCCGGGTAACAAACTAAGGCTTTCCCTCCACTACAACTGATTGTGTCCGATGCTAAAGAAAACTCGCAATCAACATATTGACATTTTCTTTGGCCCCATAGTGTTCGAGTTTATGTTCGAGCTCGAGGAGACTCTGACTAACCATGTCGAACGTTTTAGAAAAATCCATAGTCTGCTTGTTTACCTGCACTCATGTTGTTGGTTAATCGTCCTGCATATTCAATAAGTTACATTTTGCATGATCGGTTGATATCGAAGGACATGTTGTAATCGGTAAGGAATTTGGTGGTGATCTGTATGGTTAATGATGTGACTTGTGTTTATATGCTCTATGCACAGATGCATTTCAGATACATAACTCGAACGACCCTACTCTGTATCTCATCTCCATGCTAACATTTACATTCCCCCAGTCAGTCAGACAGTACGCCCTCTGTTTCACTATATGTTTGCAAAATTATTGTAAAAATTTGAGGCTACTAGTTATTTCGGTAATTTTGATATTTCGTTTTCTGTGATGCCGTGTTCCTCTGCAGTATGGTATTGGCCCGACATCTGACACATTACATCGATATATGAATTCATGTTGGCTTAATGTATTCTTGTTTGAGAAAGCTGATTTGAAGTGTTTATTAAGGACTGTTGCTTGGTCTAATTGGCGCGAGTTTATTCATCCTGCACTACATACCAGGAGGGGTACCACCCTACTGCCCTTGATCCGCATATGTTTTATGTATGCTCAGAACTGTTTCATATAACTGTATTGGTTGTTTTTATTTTTAGTGGTCTTTATGTTCTCAATATAATTCCAGTATGTATGACGGAGTTCTTTCTGTACCATTTGTTTGGTTTCTTTAAATTTTGAAGGGGCCTTTTGATCTGCTGAATATTTCTTTATTTTTATACAATCTATCCAGATGCTGTATTAGTTTGAGGTGTAAGCCAAGGGAGACTGTTTTTCAGTTTAATGTTGGATATAATTTATTACACTCTGGTTAGGCTTTGATTTTAATAGTAACAAGAGTTCCTCCTCTGAAGCCCCATTTCAAGCTAATTCTTGTACTCTCTGAAGAGTTTCATTTTATTTCCTGTTTTATAAGCCCTAGTTAGCTATTTATATGACGGGTTTCTCCTAAATATAAGCTTGGTGTCTTTTCACTAAAGACAATATTGTGGTCTGACATCCCAGGGATTATTTTGGTACGAGATAAACCTGATGGATTGTTTCAATGTATTTGGAACCTCTTGTTGGTTCCTGTACCAGTTGAACACACCCATCGTCGTCCAAGGTGCCACCATATTTGAACTGTTTTTCTTTTGACAAGTAGAGTCTGGTATATGATGCAAAGACACACATCCTTGTTAATTGCTAAACTTATTTTAGCACTCACAATTTCGTAATTGGTTTGCAGTTGAGGCACATGTGTGTTTAGCCCAGTAGTCAGCACTATGCTGACATGAATAATCATTGATATGGTCATATTTATAAATTAACTGTTTACAAAACTTCAGAAGTTTTGAAATACTAAGGTTTTTTTTACCACAGGAATAGATTACCTTAACTGTATTTGGCAAAACTTTTAGGAATGTTGGTCCTCAATGCTCTTCAGTTTCGTACTTTATGTGGCCTTTTTAATTTTTTGGATTCGAGCGTCATGCACTGTTAAGTCTTTCTTGGATGAAATGCGCGCCTGGCGTTAATACAAAATTTAATCCTGGTATCTATGATGCGTTTATTTAGATAGTTTTGTATACCTTATCACCGAGTTACATGAATTCCGACTGAATCTCTGGACCGAAAAGACACGATACTCTTACAATTTTGTGACTTTATTTAGACAGTTTTGCTGACAAACTATCGATGGGGAAACCATAAAATTAAAAAGTAATATATTAATTTAAGATTCGATTAAACTTTGACTTCTAAACGTTAGAGCTTGGTGACCCAAAATAACTAAGATGCAAGATGCTATTTCGGAATAAATATCACTGAAAATGGAGTCACGAAACGACTGAACACATTAAACGTTCACAAAGCAGTCAAACTAGAAAATTATAAAACGTAGAATTTTGAAGAACTGTCCGCTGAAAAAATTTTCCATCCTGAATATGGTACTTAAAGAGTCTTTTAGACTTTATGGTACTTAAGTACCGGTCTTTGTAAAAATCATGCAGAAGGTGATTCATGGCATGTCACAGAAGTATTTTTTTTTGCCCTATATCATAAGAACTTTGGTAGATGGTCAAAATTCTGTCTTTATTTTCCCTGTATTATGCCCGTTGCCATGGTAACCACCAAATCAACATTTTGCCTGAATATGTGAAAAAAGACCCTTTTTGAAAATATAAAATAAGGGAATTTAAAGTCCCATAGAAATAAAGTTAATCAATACAAACAATATGTATATTTACAGTATTGACAAACAAAACTCCAAACTAGATAAAAACGTTAAAATTGTGAATTTACTAATTAGTTTGTTTCCATAGCAACCATTTAAAAATGTGTTAAAATTCGAAAATGAAAAATTTCAAAAACTTTAAAATTTTAAATCTGTTTATCTCCCAAGACCAACAATACCATGACATGTCGTTGACAAATTTTGAAAGACCACACTCTATATATTAAGAAAATAAAAAGAAAGTCGTGTGTTTTTTTTTTCTTTAAAAAAAAAATTTAGTCAAAAATTGTCAATTTTCACCAAAATTCAGATTAACAATCAGATGAATAATCAAAATTTTTGAACTTAAAAAGCTAAAACATTCCATTTATATGTGCATTTCTGACACACATTTGTTAATTTTAAACGAGAATATATGATAAATGAAGATATACTTGTACAAAATGAAAAATCATCACTCTGGGTATGGTGCACCCCCCTTTTTTTTCGATTTTTTTTTTTTTCAAAATTATAAAATTTGTTGAAAGAAATGTGGTATCTCATTGTGTTTACTTGTGAACTAAGTATATTAAGAATTTAAGCATAACACAACTTCTACAGTTGAGGGCAGCATATGTACCCCCTCCCTTCAATCTTATATGTATGATTTCTCAGAAGTTAAAAAAAAAAATGGTAATACGCATAACCCGTTGTCGTGTCTAAGACTGATGCTGTCAGTGAAAAAGAATAAAGTTGAATCCAAAACTTAATTACTAGTAAGTCTATGTATAAAGATAAGAGGATGTGTTGTAATTGTCAATGAGACAATTAACTCTCAACCAGAGAGCAAAGACATAGAAATAAACAAAAGAAGATCACCGTATATCCTTCAACAATGAGCATAACATGATTATCTATAAAACAAATCTTAATGAACATTTAAAAAAAATAGCTCAGGATCCTTTCTCTTTCAAAATGGCTATAAAGAAGTTACAGTAACAATTTAATGCAACTCATTGTTGGTTTTTGAAACAGATTGATGCTTTAAAAACTTTAACCCTAGACTAAACAAGAAGACTCACCCTGAAATGTCTGGTTGGTTTTATTTATAATTGAAATACTTTTGAAACTCTGCAAGTGTTATGTAAAGATTTTAATACAAGTATCATATTAACTTAACATTATCAATGTTCTAAGAAAATGAGGTCAGGGTAAGATGAACTATGTCAGACAGACGAAAAAAAGAGAACGGAAACGGAAAATTCAGCATTTTTTCCATTTTTAAAGGGGCATAACTTATTGACAGTACCTGTTACACCAATAACATTCTAACTGTTCTGAATTTTATGGAAATAAGCATTGTGTGTAAGTTTCAAAACATTGGTTGTGGCAAACTTAAGTTAGAGAACGGAAACAAAAAAGTCAGCATTTTTTTCCATTTGTATAAGGGTATAAGTCTGAAACGGACGTACTTACAGACAAGGGTACAACTTAATGCCCCCTTTGCTACAGTGGGGGCATACAAATTCTACATGTTCTATCTGAGGAAATATATACCAACGATCTACATTAAATTGTGCAAGAATTTGTCAATGTTTCTATTGTATATGGTGGAAAAAGACAGCTTGTCTTTTATTTTTTTTTTTAAATAACTGAATTATTATTTGTATACCGCAGAATAATCGCGTTTTTTTATGGTTCTCAAAAATATTTTCCTTGTGGCCCTGAGGAAAATTTGCTGGTCCGAACTATTGTATACTGTTTTGATTCTCAAACCTTTATGACAACCATGTGCAATGACCATTCTTGAATTTTGCCTAATTTAATCAATTGTTATATTTACATATTTTTATGCCCCCGCAGTGGCAGAGGGGGCATTAAGGTTTACCCTTGTCCGTCCGTCAGTATGTCCCAACGTTGGTTTCTGTTCTCTATCTTTAGTTTGCCTCAACCAAATGTTATGAAACTTAATCACATTGCTTATTATCATAAAACAAGACTAAGTTTGGTGGTGTCACTTAAACCGTCCAAGAGTTATGCACCTTTACAAATAGAAATATTGCTGAATTTCCGTTTCTGTTCTCTAACTTTAGTTTGTCTTTACCAGATGTTATTAAAATTATACACAATGCTTAAAACCACCAAATGCAGATCAACTTTGAATTTTGGTGGTGTAACTTTCACTGTTCTATGCAATGCCTCTTTATAGAGGGAAAAAGTTGCTGAATTTTTTGTTTTGTATTTCATTCTTTAGTTTGCCTCAACCAAATGTTACGAAACTTTTACACAATTCTTATCACCATAAAAGTTAGTACACAATTGGTAAGTGTCTTCAGTCATGCCCGTTTATAACTTTTATGATATGGAAGCGGGAGCATCATCTGTGTCCAATGGACACATTCCGCATTTATTTCAAATCTTTTAGATAAGTAAGTTTATTATATATTAGAATAAAAAGAAAGGTTCTGTAGTTCTTCTTCAATTTCATTTTTAGCACAGTTAAATCGACATAGTGACAAATAAGTGTTTGCATAAAGGTTTCGATACATGTCGATTTACATGGGAGGTAAATAGTAACAGCCATTATAATCTGACTCTGCGCAATAGTATACTAGTCCACAAAAGAAACGATACAAGGCAATGTATTTTCCATAGATAATAAAATTGGAAACACTGTACCATGATTAAAACTGTCCCATTTGTCTAATCTTTACAGAGTGTTATTATCTTATCAAAACCACTGATTTATTATAAGACAAAAAAAATTTTTTATTTTTTTATTTTTGTTATATCAAAAATAGTATTTTTATAAATAAACCAGATGCTCCGCAGGGCGCAGCTTTATACGACCGCAGAGGTATTGCACAATACTTAACATAATAATTTTGGACCCCGATTTGGACCAACTTGAAAACTGGGTCCATAATCAAAAATCTATGACCATGTTTAGATTCAGCATATCAAAGAACCCCAAGAATTCACTTTTTGTTAAAATCAAGCTAAGTTTAATTTTGGACCCTTTTGACCTTAATGTAGACCAATTTGAAAACAGGACCAAAAATTACGAATCTGAATACACGGTTAGACATGGCATATCAAAGAACCCCAATAATTAATGTTTCATTTGATGAAATCAAACAAAGTTTAATTTTGGACCCTTTTGGCCCCTAATTCGTTGGGACCAAAACTCCCAAAATCAATCCAAACCTTCCTTTTGTGGTTATAAACCTTGTGTTAAAATTTCATAGATTTCTATTAACTTATGCTTAAGTTATTATGCAAAAACCAAGAAAAATGCTTATTTGGTACCTGTTTTTGGCCCCCAATTCCTAAACTGTTGTGACTAAAACTCCCAAAATCAATCACAACCTTCCTGTTGTGGTCATAGAGACCTTATGTTAAAATTTCATAGATTTCAATTTACTTTTACTAAAGTTAGAGTGCGAAAACCAAATGTCTTCGGACGACGACGACGCCAACGTGATACCAATATACGACCAAAAAATTTTCAATTAAAAAAAATCGAAATAAGAACTTAATTTTTTTCGTTTAAACTAGTGCGCTTAAAATTTTGATTGCCAACCGTCCTTGTATCCATCTGGCTGTCCTTGCAGCGCTCGCACATGTACAAATTATGTCAGATTTTTACGAAACTAATACTTTAGGTTATTATAAGCAATATCTCAAACAAGTTAAATATTGGTGGTCAATCGACTTTTATAAAAACAGTTATAACCCTTGAAAATAATAAATTTATGGAAAATAGCCCCTTTAACGCTCCCACAGGTACAATTCTTGCCAGATTTTTAATAAAACTTATACACTAGATTAATATCAACAATATCTCGGATGAGTTCTGTAATCATGGACAATTGACTTTTTTTAAAGAGTTATGACACTTAAAAATATTAAAATTTATGAAAAGTGGCCTTGTTAAAGCTCTCGATGGTACAAATTTTTTATTTTTTATTTTCAGTTTATTTCTGATAGAACGGACGTAGTTTTTTAGGTCACCGTTTCAAAGGAACTGTGAATTTTGCCATCACTTTGCTTCCGTTGTCGTCTGTCCGGTGTAAAATATTTGAAACATTTCCACTGAAACTACTGAACCAATTCCAGTAAAACTTATAAACTGAATGATTCTTAGGATATCTAGAATAAAGTTTGTGTTCTATTTTCTATTTTGTAAAAAAAACATGGCCGCCACGGGTAAAATAAGAACATGGGGGGTAAAATGCAGTGTGTAGCTCATATCTCAAACACTAAAGCCTTTTAAGAGCAAATTTTCAGATGAATCTAACAACCCATTGTTGGGTTGCTGCCACTAAATTGTTAATTGTACGGAAATTTTGCAGTTTTGGTATATTATTAATGATAAAGATAAACTGTAAACAGCACAACTTTCAGCAAAGTAGGATCTACAAATAAGTTTATATGACCAGAATTGTCAATTGAATCCTTATGGAGTTATAGCCCTTTAAAGAAATTTTTCACAATTTGTTCATCTAGTTTGCTTCCTTTAAAAAAAATCTTCTTCTGAATATGCTTAATCAATTTCAGCCCAACTTGGGAGTTATAATCTTGTATAAATTTAGTTTTTTATTTCCTTGCATTGTACTTCAAGAAACTTAGCTACTATGGCTAAAATGGAACATAGGGGTAAAATTCATTTTTTGCTTTTGAAGAAAAAACGACAGATACAAAGAACATTTAAATGGAATTGTTAAGCCACTCATTGATATATATTGAAGGGACAAATAATCATTGATGCATGATTTAACCAAAAATTACAGGTGATCGATTCAGGTTCTTTAGAGTCAATTTTAAAGACCATGAAATAGCATCTAAAGATTTTAAATTTCTGTTTGGGTTGTTCTCTCTTTGACACATTCCCCATTTCTAAAAAAAAATCTAATAGAGTCTATATAAAAATGGTGTAGGGGGTTCTATTAATGCCATCACCCTTTGAAGAAATTTCATGTTTTAATGCTCAAAATGTTCACAATTGAATTCCATCTTTGTAATTTTTTAACAATTTTTTGAATTTTAAAAAAAAGGGGGGGGGGCACCATGCCCAGAAAGAAAAAATGTCCTTCTCTACAAAAATATCTCTATCAGTCATATTTTCTCATTTATAATTACCAAATTTGTGTCAGGAATGCATGCATAAATGGAATTTTTTTAGCTTTTTAAGTTCAAAATGTTTCAGTATTCATCTGTTTGGTAATCTGAATTTTGGTGAAAATTGACAATTTTTGACTAAAATTATTTTTTTAAAGAAAAAAAAAACACACGACTTTCTTTTTATTTTCTGAATATATAGAGTGTTGTCTTTCAAAATTTGTCAATGACATGTCATGGTATTGTTGGTCTTGGGAGATAAACAGATTTAAAATTTTAAAGTTTTTGAAATTTTTCATTTTCGAATTTTAACACATTTTTAAATGGTTGCTATGGAAACAAACTATTTAGTAAATTCAAAATTTTAACGTTTTTGTATAGTTTGGGGTTGTGTTTGTCAATACTGTAAATATACATATTGTTTGTATTGATTAACTTTATTTCTATGGTTCTTTAAAATCCATTATATTTCAATTTTCAAAGGCTACTTATAGACGTATTTAGGCAAAATTTTGTAAGGATGGTTTCCATGGCAACCAAGGTTGAAAAGAAAAAATTAATACAGAAAACTTATTTTCATACCATACCTTCATCATAAACAAAATAAAAAGACATTCGAAGAGGGGTCATGAATCGCCCATCAACAGGAACCTGCATGATTCTTACAAAGACCGGTACTTAAAGACTGAAAAAGTACCATAAATAAGGATATCAGCAGAGGCATGTCACATCTTTAAAAAAGGAATTTTAAAGAGGTAAATTATAGACCAGTGTCTCTTACTTTTATTGCCTGCAAACTCATGGAACGCATTGTCAATAGTAACATTATAACTCGTGCTGATAAGCAGAATATCTTAAATCAACTAAAAGGTGGCTTTCTGAAAGTGTTTTCCTGTGAAACGCAACTATTGGAATTCATTAATGACGTCTAAAAAACTTGGATTTAGGTCTTATTATATTGATTTCAGAAAAGCATTCGGCAAAATGTCCCACAGCCTCTTTACACACAAACTTTATCACAGTGGGATGATAGGTAACATCAACATATGAATCCAAACATTCCCGAGAGATCAGAAACAAGCTATAGTCGTAATCGGAGAACCATCAGGATATACAGATGTCGAATTAGGGGTGCCTGTGGGATCAGTATTAGGTCCAAGAGTGTCCTTATACTACATCAACAAGGTTCCACAAAACCTTGAATACAGTAGTATTTTCAGATGATACCATTGCATATCTTTAATTCATAAAAAATGTAATGTGCTTACCATTACAGATCATCACAAGATGGCCATGAACGCCAACATGTTATGGCAGCCAAATATCTACATCGTTCACAAAGCAGTCGAACTAGAAAATTATAAAACGTAGAATTTTGAAAGAACTGTCCGCTGAAAAATCTTCCATCCTAAATTTTACACTTATAGAATCTTTAAGACTTTATGGTACTTAAAGACTTAAAAGTACCATACACAAAGAGATCAGCGAAAGCATGTCACATTTGAAGAAAGGAATTTTGAACAGTATTTAAAAGACCAGTGTCGCTGACTTTTGTTGCTGCAAACTCATGGAACTCATCGTCACTAGTTACATCATAACTGAATATCACCTAAAACGTAGTTTTCGGAAATATTGCCCATTGAAACTCAGCTAATGGAATTCATTTATGACGTCTAAAAATAATTGGATTAAGGTCTCATTAAGGTTTAAGCAAAATATTCGGCAAAATCTCCCACAGACTCTTAACACACACACTTGATCACCATGGGAGGAGAGGGAACACCCACAGGATATACAGATGTCGAATTAGGGGTGCCAGTGGGATCAGTATTAGGTCCTAGAGTGTCCTATACTACATCAACTATATGCCACAAAACATAATTAAATGTATTATCATATGCAGATGACACCATTGCATACTTTACTATAACATAAAATGTCAACAATATCCAACTCCAAAGCATATAAAACATTAATTGGATCCATTGTTTATTTGATCAATTGTGAATAAGATGTTTAAGCGATAGTCTCGTAGGTACGAAGACAGATACCACAACACCTCAAATGTCACAGACTTTTTAGAGAAATTAGAATGAACATCAATCGAAGAACGAAGAAAAAAGATAAGAAATTATGTACTAAATCCTAAATGAACTATTTCACCAACACGATTTAGACGAAATATTTATAGCAGCTCATTTTGAGTACCATCTTGTAGCACAATTACTCGTAGATAATCAGTCTACCAAAGGACTTTTCGAGAATGGAATGTCCAACGCACTGATACTGGCATGGCTACAAGTCTTGAATCATTCAAGACTCGATTACTTGATTAATATAAATCTGTAAACTGTAATTACTAGTACACTGTTGATATGTACAGAAACGTGTTCGTTTTTTTTTTATATTGACCCTCGAATATTAACTAAAGTAAGGCTAATTCAAGTAGAAAATTAAATAGCAATGAGAACTAAATATTCTTAAATGTTTTACCAATTACAGCTTAGATAATCTGCTTTTCACTCACAACTAGCACATGGCAAGGAATAGTTCTATCACCTAAACCCTCGGTCTAACGTACAGAAATAACTTACAAGGATGGTAAATACCAAATAAAGTTATCTCATTACTCCTAAGTGAGAAATTTTCTTGATATAAATCATTTTTTGAGCAGTTGCTGAAGAATGTAAATAAAATCAAGGACAATATACATGGCAGACATATGCTATCTAATTTTGCACTGGATGCTGTCTTTTGGTCACAAAAAGGCTTGTGTCCAAGTTCATAAGATTCCACTATCTGACAAAATTATAGGGCTTAAAAAAAAAAGAAAAAAAGACTGACCCTAATTATTAACAACGCTGTTGCGAATCAAAGCTGGAATAATTTCAAATTGTATTTAGGTATAGTATATGTATAGGATAGAAATAAAAAGAACATTTATAATTTGTATAGTGTAATTATATAATTTGCAAAGCAATTTGTTTAAATAACAATTTCATATTTTAACTTTTAGTCTGTTGTTATTTGTGTATTATTGTCATTTTATTTATTTTCTTTTGTTACATCTTCTGACATCGGACTCGGAATTCTCTTGAACTGAATGTTAATGTGAATATTGTTCTGCGTTTACATTTCTACATTGGCTAGAGGTATAGGGGGAGGGTCGAGATCTCATAAACATGTTTTACCCCGCCACAATTTTTGTGCCTGTCCAAAGTCGGGAGCCTCTCGCCTTTGTAAGTCTTGTATGATTTTTAATTTTAGTTTCTTGTGTATAATTCGGAGATTAGTATGACGTCCATTATCACTGTACTAGTATACATATTTTTTAATGGGCAAGCTGAAGGACGCTTACGGGTGCGGGAGTTTCTCCCTACATTGAAGACCCATTGGTAGCCTTCGGCTGTTGTTTGATCTATGGTTTGGTTGTTGTCCCTTTGACACATTCCCCATTTCCTTTCTCAATTTTGCTGTATGAATTATTTCAAATACTAAGGATTTTCTTATCCCCAGCAGATAACCTTAGCCGTATTTGGCACAATTTTTTGAAACAATGCTCTTTAATTTTGTACTTGTTTTGGCTTTCGAACCCTTTTTTTTAATTTAAGAGTCAATGATGATTCTTATGTAGACGAAACACACGTCTGGCGTATTAAATTTCAAGCCTGGTACCTTTTGATAGCTATTATTGGATTGTTTCTTTGTCCTGTATGTTCTCCCATTTATTTGTATTGTAGTCTTGCCATTTTAATGTTATATTTAATATTGCCATAAAAGCTGGAGGTTGGGCTAGCCATAAAACCAGGTTTAACTCACCATTTTTTCTTAAAATGTCCTGTACAAAGTCAAGAAAATGGCCATTGTTATATTATAGATCGGATATGTGTGTGTTGCATTTTAGTGTTGTGTTCCTGTTGTGTCGTTGTTCTCCTCTTATAGTTGATGTGTTTCCCATAGTTTTAGTTTGTAACCAGGGTTTGTTTTTTCCTCAATCAATTTATGAATTTTGAACAGTGGTATACTTCTGTTGCCCTTTATTGGAACAATAGATCTAATCTTTCCAACAACAAAAAAACGGACTTACACAATCCTATAGTCAAATTGCTGTGATGTTTAAGAAGATAAAGATTGATTTTTCATTATGAACTTGAAATTAAACATTAAATTGTATTATATCAAGCAACCGGTTATATCTAGACAATATTCTGAATTGAATTATCTTCCTTTGTTCATAACTGTTAGGCACTATGAACTTCTTTCTGCAACTTGTGTAATGGTTTTTAAGTAGTGCAATACAAATCATTTTGGAAATTGCATATCTGAGTAATTCTTATTACTGGTATATAATAGCTTGTCCTGGACATGTGTAGGATTTTATGAATATCTAAGTGACTGCACTATGTTGTGTGTACTTACAATGACAGGTCTGAAACGTAGCAAAGTGTATGTTACCAGCTAACCACAATAGGGATTAGATTGAAATTTGTTAAATCTTGGCCCAAAATAAAATGAACAGGGTTTAAAGCAGTTGCTGAATTATGAAATTGAGGTCAAGGACAGATGACATATGCTGAACAGAAAGTTGAAAAAAAAACTGAAGTAAAATTACAGAAGATACATAAATTTTAAACAAATTTTATTTATATTTGTTTTCACATGCTTGTTCAACAATGTTTATAATTTAAAAAGCAATAAAAATGGCACATTCTTTTGTTCAGACAAAAGCTAAGTATTATACATGTAAAATACTTCTAAAGGCTGTTTATAAAATGCCATATATCTATAAAAATACAATATCATCATTCTGGACAAGATTAACAACTGTTTCTTAACTGTCTACTATATTTGCATAATGTGTTGTAACTGGCATTTGGAAATTAATTTTGAGAGCAACATTTTAAAAATTAATTGACATGTTGACTGGCATTAATGTTAATGTAAGAATCTGTGCATGCCTTTACACTTATACAACCATGACACCTATAAAAAGGCACTTTGATAACAGGCTTGCCACTTATAAAATCAATTCACATTTTTTCTATAATATTTATTTCAATTCTACACTTTGCTTTTAAAAAGCCCAAACAAAAATTAAGTAATGAAATGTTTTTCCAGGAAGCTATTTATTTTTACCTAAACATCCCTAAAATTCATCCATACAATATCATCTATTCTGGAAAAATGAAATGAATAGACATTGCAAAGAAATTTATATAATTAATTAAATAGTCATTTACTCAGTTAAACTTTTCTATACTAAAGAATTAAAACCTTTCAATCAATTTTCTGTAAATTGAGTGTTTCTGAAATTGGCCAAAGATAAAAAGTTTTCAGCGAATAGTATAATACTGCAACTAAGGTGGGAACTACTGGAAAATCATTTGTTAAAAGTATTAAGTAGAAAATTAAGGCTTCAAAATACTCTCAATACATCAAAGTCTTTAAGTACAACTTTCCTTTCAATTTGTTTTTCATTCATCTAGAAATAAGTAATTTGTCAAATATCCATCAATAATAAACTACATTGAAGATAATTTTTGGCCATTTTTGCAACCAATAAAACTTAAAAAAAAGTGGAAAGTTTTTAAGATAATAAATGGACATACAATCAACATCAAAGTAAAAAGAGATCATGTTTTCGATCTTAGAAAGCACTGAAATTAAAATAAAATGGGAAAAGATATAATATAAAAATGTATATAATTAGTGAGTTAATGAAGTACAATGAGATTTCACTCTTCAATTGAGGTAGAGACAACAGCCATAGATACAGTACATTTCTGTAATGATTGAACCATAATTTCTTTAGATTTCACCGCTCTGTATGTGAAGAATACATGTCAGTCATATCAGTTAAAAAGTTGCCTACACTTATTTAACAGTGATACCTTTATGAATAAAATCTGTATCATTAAAAATACTGAAAAATTAGAAGAAAAAAATATTTACTAAATTTTGCTTCAAATGTTATATCAAAATCTTTTGAAAAACTTCCGTCCAACATGTCAAGGTTTTCTAAAATTTAAAGTCTTGAATGTCTTAAAAACTTTTACCAGACAAATAAATCTATATGTCTTGCTTCAGCAACTTTGCAGGCTCAACAAAAATGGGATAATTTCAATATGAATGCATAAGAAAGATAGAAAGAGTATGAAAGAAAAGAGAAAAGAGAAACTAACATCAACACATATACAATTACAAAGACTATTTCAATAAAAGAAGATGCCATTGTATAGCCAAGTGCACGCACTGTAAAACATACTATTCATTAAAAATTCTCACATGATCTCCACATGCTTTTTATTACATCACATGATCAATTAGGAAGAAGATATTGCTAGAATACTAGAAGCACCAAGAATCTCTGTCTCATTCAAGTATTTATAATTAGGCAACCAAATTTTTCATTTTCTTACTTAGTTACCAATCTAAAATGAAACTGCCTTACTGGTCAAATATAATATTAAAATGTGAAGGTCATGGTTTGTTAAAAACAACCATTAATGTGTCATTTTATCTTTTCTCTGTTTGTTTTTCTCTTTAAAATGCTATTTTGCTTTATTATGGGTTTAATATTCAGCTTTCTTTTTTACAAAATAAATTTTCACTATGAATAAAGCAGTTTTTTATTTTTATTTCAAAACATTTATAAAAAAATGTAGTCTTTTACTTTTGTCCTCAACAGTTATGCATCTCAAAATAAAGGCAATAAGCCAAAAGTAACAAAATAAGGTTATAATGCAGAACTCAAATAATCTCACTAGTGCAATATCTAATTCCCAATTACTTAAAAACATGACAAATAAAACAAGTTTGTAACTCTGACAGTCACATCATTTAAATTCTAATAAAAATAATAACTACTTTATATAATATTTTATATATTTACATAATATTACAAAACCAAAACTTATGTACAAGTTGTATAAAAAGGCACTAACTCTTTTAATGTACAAGGTATTTACATTGCTAATGCTATATTACTTCTTCGTCAACTTGATCAAAATTCATTCATTCTAAATGGAGTAAATGATATTAATAAATCAATTAGTTTCAACAGCATTTTTACCCCAGAAAGTAATTCATTCATCTATCAAAAACTTTTGCCATTTTAACCTCCATGCAGTAGCAAGTCTTAACAATTGAAAACACCACAAGTGTTAGAAGTTACAATAATTATGCTCTTTATTAGACAGTTCCTTTTCACTTAAACTGTTTTATAATTCAACAACTTTTTATATGTCCTTTGGACAATAATTTACAAAAATAAATTACAATAATGCATAGGCACATATAAACAAATGCATTTACTTATACCAAGCAATATGCTTGTTTCAGCACTAACCATAATATATAAAAGTCAACTTGTCATGGGCATCACTTTGTAGAGGAACACATTAAGTGTATAAAATCATATTTCTACTTTCACTATTTCTGACTGTAGCAATTTTCAACCTTTTTTTACTGTTTCTTTCATCATATCTTGCTCACTACTATAAAACTTATAATTTGTTCAGAGAAAATTTAAATCCGAAAAACTTTCCAAGTAAATAAAAAAAAACTTTCAGGAAAATATCTAAACTGATAGTTTAATACAAAAGGCCACAAAACACAAAAATATCATTGAAAAATTTGTATCAAAATACAGAGTTAAAACAACCACTTTGTAAATATTCATTTCTTTAAATAATAACAAAATATACTAAATTAATCACTTGTATAAACAACCTTTGTATTGCATACATTTCACACCTGTGACATAACATTAAATAGTGACATTTATAAAATTTGTATCATGTGGCCTGAATTCTAAGTTATATTGTTTCTTTTTGTTCTCACATTATTATCAAACTACTGCTTTAGGATCAATAACAGAGTAATGAGTATCCACCAAAAGCCAGGACCTAGGCACCTTTTCTACTAGCACAGTTATCTCCCATTGTACAATTACTACAGATTTTATTTACACTGTTGAGCCCACTTTGGTAGAATTCGACGTCTAGCATTGGTGAACCAGTAGTTAATCTGATTAATTGTTAATCCAGTTTGTTTAATTAACATAGCTTTCTCGTCATCATTAGGATATGGATTATCTTTATGCTGTCTTAACCAGTCCAACATTATAGCTACAGCCTGAAAAATAAATAAATTAATAATAAATAAAAGAGGAAAATATCCAACAACAATTTAATGGTAAACATCAATTATCAACATATTTGAAAACCAAGAAGCATTAATTGTGAACTACAACTTTTGTATCACTATTCCAAATTACAGGATTAAGACCTGTAAAATTTTTACACAAATTTGTCGACTCCTGAATTTTTGCATTTTTATTTTTAGTAGTTAACAAACATTCCATTTACAAACTATATCACCTGCTCACATCAGTCATATAAATTATAAAATATATTAAAAACCTCAAATTGGTCATTTACAAAATTAAAAAAAGAGAAAGAACAAAAAAGTGATATTTTTTTTATGTTTGTTAAATAATTTTTATCACTTGTACATGTATTAACACTTATCAGTACAAAGTAATGAAAAGAATAATTTTTTTTAGTAATTTCTTAGCAATGGTATCATCTCAATCCTAGTTATTGTCAAGAACCAGCTCCTGGAAAGCCAAGGCAGGTTTCAGTGACATACCCACATAAACATAATCACGTCATTACCTCCTGTTCAACATTTTTACACTTTAACACAATTATTACCTGGAAGAAAAACTCCAGGGAAACCCATTCAATGTATTATGACCTTTCAAAAAAAAATTCCTTTAATAACACATCAATATTTTTAACCATATCTGAACAAATGTAAAATTAAAATGATTTGAAATCTTGTTTGACTAAGGCTCTTAGAAAATTATTGATCATCTGATACTTGAGAAGGAAAAATGTGTTGAAAAAAAGGATGGAAGGACTGGTGAATGCAATATATCCCTATGATCTCCATGCAAGAACAATATAGATCCAGTCTTTAAAGTGTCCAGTTGATAAAACTAGATGTGTCAAAGCGACACAAATGGCCCAGTCTCAAAGATTTAAAAAATATGCAAATTCAATAAAACGTGGACACAAACATGATGGTAGTCTCACATATCAAAAATCAGCTCAAAATCTAGAGGCGTATAGAAAAAAGTCTGTATAATTGTGATTTCCAACAATTTTTAAAGTTGTAAACCCTTAATTTTGGTAAAAATTAGTGTAGCAGAACAAAACTTAAACTTGATCTGTATCTCATCATGGTTAGCTCACATACCAAATATTATCCCAATATCTGAAAGCATTTAGAAAAAAGGTCCGTATAACTGTGGATTCAAATATTTATAAAAGTCTGAAGCCCCAAATTACAGCAAATATTAGCCAAGTGGAACGAAACTTAAACTTGATCTGTAACTCATTATGGATAACTCACATACCAAATATCAGCCCAATATCTGAAAGCATTTAGAAAAAAAGTCTGAATAACTGTGATTTTCAACAATTTATCAAAGTCCATAGCCTGTAATTTAGGCAAAAATTAGTTGAGCATTACAAAAACTCTGTAAAATGGTTTGCTTGCGGAATGATGGAAATTACGGAATTTCAGAATTTTGGAATAACGGACGAGGGTAAAACTATACGGCACCGACAACTTCTTTGCGGGGCCATAAAAAAACTATGTGGCCATTTGAGACAGGTGATCTGAAAACCAAAAGATTGAACAAACAGAATGTGCTTTTCATTTTGAACAGTTACCTCTTTGGGCAGACTAGGGTGTTTCTTTGATTCTGACTTGTTACTATGGTTACTGCTACTGCTAACAAGACTGCCATTATCACTAAAATCAGCCAAGTCTTTCAGAGATTTGAACTGGCCACTAAATGCTGACATCTCTAAATTCTTCTTGGCCATTGGTGAGGCAAACATTCCACCTACCATCTACAAAAATTTATAAAAATCCTTATAAAATTGTCTTGTAATGGTTGTCATCAAATTATCATAAAACATGTCCTATTATTAGATTGTTGGAGTATACTTAGAATTACTTTATATTTATTGTTTTTTATTTCATTTTGGTATCAAATTAATAATTAAAGTCATAAGAAACGAGTGACTTGTGAAAAATAATGTTCATCCAATTCTTGAACCAATGCATGTATATATTATAAACTTAGTCCTCTGTGCACAATTTTATCATTTTTTACGCAAATATATCGTGTAATCGTCAATTTTTTTTCTATCTGTCTGTTATGATTTAACAAATATGGCTACTCATTAAAAGCCAAAGTTTACCAATTGTCACCTTATAGTACATAATCAACAAAAAGCATGGGTATTTAGCACGTGTTTAACATATACAATCAGGTAATTGTTTATTTTAATGACAAATTCATGCGTATTGCTATCACCGGATTTTTACCAGGAGGGTCACGCTTAGGTCACTATGCATACAGAAAATATGTTGGCGAATTGCTTCCTGGCAGCAAGCAATTAAAAATAAGTAAACTTCTTCTAAATGTGGACAAATTAAAGAATTTTCCTCAGAAAAAAGTATATGTACATAAGTTGTAAATGAAAACTATCCATTTAGTTTTAAAAAACATATGCATATTTTTTTTCAATTTGAGGTTTCATATGACTTTAAGATCCATTTTGTTACATCTGGTGATCAGTTTATTTAGCAATCGCCAATGGCAGTCAGCAAGATTTAAGAACATCTGTTGTTTGACCTGCTAGTCAAATGTGTTTTGTTAAAATATAATTTTTCATTTTTTTTTGTCTTTTGGAAAATGTTGTGCGGCCCCCCCCTCCTTAGAAATTTATTTTGCATTTATCCGTATAAAAATTGTGATTTTTATATCCAACACAACCATTCGTTTGTATGTTGTTTTCAACTTAGACTTGTATATATATACATATTATATATAAATGAGCCTAACTAAACTTAGAGAACGGAAACGAAAGTTTCAGCAATTTGTCTATTTGTAAAGGGGCATAACTCTAGAACAAAAATTCAAACTTAATTGGTATTTTGTGAGGCATAAAAATTTAAGATTGTTTACACCAACAGTATTGTTAACAAAATCATAAATTGGAAAAACAGATTCTTGAATATCGAAATATAACATGTCTAACCATCATATTATCCATAGCACTAAATTTGTGGTCTTTTGTTGGTGTCTCCATCTGAGGTGTCATTCCTGGACCCATGGGTCCACCCATTGTTGTTGTTACTTGGTTCTGTGAATTAGGAACCTGGAATGTTGCAGGCTGAAAAAAAAAAGCAAAATTTATATAATTGTTTATAAAAAACATTGCTGAAACACCTTAATCATTGAAAACAACATTTTTTGCAGTTAAGATTCCACTAAAACATGTATTAAATTTATGAATAATATCGAATGCATGACTATATACCTAATATTTACAGTTACACACTCTGCCAATGAAAAAGAACTAATCCCTTTTTTAGTAAATATTCTTGTCCCAAACATCTGGCCTTTACAGACCTTCCTCAGTAAGTTATATTAAAAACATTGATACTCTTATCAACTATCATAAGTATAATATGTTATATTAAAGATCTGATACATTTGTACATAAATCAGGTCAGTTGTCAGTGATTCCTACATGAAATCCTCCAATTAACTGGTCATTCAAAATTCAGATCACTTGACAGCAAGTTTGAAATAAAAAAAAGAAAAAAAAAGTTTTTAATTTATCCAGCAGATGGAAACATTTATCTTTCCAAAGGCAACAATCACACTATCTTTTTAGGGTTCTTTGCAACTTTTCATGAGATTGCTAACAAAGCAAATATATTGATCAGCGCTGATTTTTAATGACAATCTAGTTATTGCTGATGCAAACATTGTTATATACATTTCATAAAATTCTTGTCAAGAATTGTACACATGAGGACACTAAAAATGTAATTTTCCATATAGGTAACATTTCCAAGGTACATAACTCCCTAAAAATAAGTTTATCAGCACTAGCTTTCATACTCATTCAAGACAATTCTGATAGAACCTTATTCATAAATTTCATGAACATGACTTTGATGGAACACATTGTGGGAGCTCTTAAAAGACAGAAGGATACCTGGTTTGTCTGTGCCCCTTGCAACCTCTTGAAGCATTGCAAAAATATGTGGTCAAAGCAATATAAGCCAGTTGAAAGGGATTCCTGAAAGTCCTATGAAGATCATACCAAAACAAAGAGAACAGTGATAAATCTTGGCAAAGCCATTGTTTATAGTCAGACAATGACATTAAAGAAAATGTGTTGAGGACAATAAGTGTCATGATTATATCATGGTCAAACAATGTGTGATAATAATAGATAACAGGTGATAAATGTAACAACTGACCATATTATCACCTCTAATCTTACAAAGTCCAGTCTCATGATACATGTAGGAGGGATCACCAACAGATTTATAACACTAAGAAACAAACTTTTACTTTTAAACAACCCTGGAGTATCAAACTCCTTGTGTCATACAAAAGTTTCTTACAATATAAGAAAAAAAAGATGGTCTTATTTATATCATGAAGAAGTTTTAAACAGGTTTAATTCATTTGTTTAAATTGAGAAAAAAGTATACAGCAATTTAAAGATGTCTATTATGTCAAAGCTAAAGTATATTCAGTTATTCAAGAATTTTAACAAAAAGGCCTAGGTCCCCTTGCCTCCTCCTCCAATTTTGTATCAACTTCTCGACCAAACTCTGGCATTTTTTTTATACAGAGATTTTCATGCAGACCCTCCAAGAAATACCAAAAGAATGAAGAATATCTATGAATGTCATAGTAAATCACAATGAACATTTTTCCATGTTGTAAAATGCCTGAGTGGAATTTGATGAAATCAAGCACAATATATCATATTTATACAGACATAAACAACTGATAAACCATATTGATGTAAATCCACACTTAAGTTTGACCTTATCATTCATCACTACAGTTAAAAAGGGAGGGAAAAATAAAACATTATTCTTACTAACAGATACTGACAAACCCAAAGAAAGATAACATCTTAAAATTACTCAGGTCAAAGAAAAAAACATGGTTAGGCAAAACAAGAAATAGAAATATTAACACAAGGTTAGTCCTTCCTTCAGTGTAACTGGCACCACACATGTACAATACTATGGCCTAGTCATTGCATGTTATACTCATTAGATCTGCATGATATAAGCCTGTCAGTTAGTGCAATATCATAGCCAGTCTTTAATTTGTCAGTCAAGCACAAAATCAAGACTAGATCTGGAGTGATATTGGAACTGTTTTTGTTTTTGTTTTTTTTTAATTTAAAACCTTTACAAATGCAGGTAATAGTTGATCTGAAAGACCCCACACACTCCTAATGAAAGCAGCTGTCTTAAATCTGTTTGGTGTAACCTTACAAAACTAATAAATACAGAAACAAAGAGTTGAAAATAAAGTCATGGAAATAGAAACAGGTGAGCCCAAACTTTTACCTACTGGCATTAATTACCGGTCTTAAATCTTATGTCAAGTGAATGATGATCCTATTGCTGTTGAAGTTATTTAAAAGCCCTAAATTCCAGTAGATGTGTCTGAAGTGTTGCAACTAGAGAATTTTTGTAGTTTTGCTAATTCTGATAATTTGGGGTCACACCCTTTAAAATATGGAATAGAATTAAGAAGAGCAAAGTCTGCAATGAAAATATCAAAGTCAAAGAAATGCAGACAAGGCCATGTAGCTAAAAAGAATCAATAAAAGCAAAAACCACCAAATAATGCATAGAGTCTGAATAACAAAATCCTCACTGGGAGTCATCACAGTACTCCATAGCGTAAGCTGTTCCTGCTCCACTAGTGACACCTATCTGATAACATTCTACTTCAATCTGAATATTAAAGGCTTTGTTTCGCAGCAAGTAACGCTGGCATTTCTGAATTCATATATATGACCATTAATACATGGCAATCCTCTCAAACATGTTTGAAATGAAAATACAAACTAATTTCATGATAAGGATACAAGACAATGACTGGTACATCAAACAATTATGTATAACAAAGAAAACTCAGTAGTTTTGAAATGTCATTCAAGAAATGTTGGTTCCAAATTCAGAATTCTACTTATCACTAAAGCAAAAGTTAAAAAAACCAAATCTTTTTATCTAGTAATTCAATTTATTAAACTACATGTCAAATGAGATTTTTTTTTATTTAAACTTAATTTCTTTAATATCTTGAGTAAAAACAAATATTATTAACACAAAAACACAAATCATTTCTCATGTGATCTAGGTTTCATTGTGACAAAAAAAATTACCAAACAAAAATTACCAAACAAAAGTGTAAATGGCAAGGATCTCTAAGAAGAGCATTTACAAAATGTATGTTATTTTTTTTTTGAAAAGTCAATATATATAATATATATATATATATATAAATGTTGTATGTATTTTATACCAAATACTTGACAGAATAAAATAGCAATGTTTAATTGTGCAAGATACATTTTGAGAGGCCTTATCATCAAGTCATAGTGATATTAGTAAAAACACATGGCTGTCTGATTAACCAAACATTCCTCCCTTATAACTCACCACAAATTAAACACAATTTTTATTTATAATTCTTTTGTTGATTTTTTTTCTCTTTTTAAACAAATTGCTCCTCCTGTTCCTAAACAACTCCAATTAATTTTGTATTGGACTTTGTTTAGTGCCTTAATTCCTTTATTGTATACTTCTGAATTATGAGGGCTTTTGAAACTTTTTATATACCTTTAATATGATTTATTCCTTGATCTCAAATTGTTTATTTCAGGTAATAAACTTTGATAACACAGGACAATATAATACATATGATAGAATTTATCAAAGTAACTTGAGAAAATGAAATATTAAATGAAAACCCAATACACAATGTAAAATGTGTATTTTAGAATGAATCATCCAGCTGTAATTTTATCATCTGATTAAACGTTTTAATGACTTTGTATAAATCTGTATAGTAGCCAAGGCCTTGTTATCAAATTCCTTACACTCCCAGGGAGGGGCTAAGAGTTGTTTGTCAAACAATACACAATCTACTTGGTCAGTGGTCGGGTCAGTGATTAACAATAGCCAGGCGGAGAACCTATCACTTGAGGACCACCCATTTTGAGTATTGGTAATACATGGAGATGGTATCTCGCCAAACTTTAGTTATTCAATCTACCTTCATATTCAGTTTGATCGACAAGTTGACAAAAACAGCTCAGCCAGGCATACTGAGAGCAGATACTTTTATTTTTGACACCACCAAGTAGTTCAAACCTTTTAATGAATAAAAATTTAGGTTTCCTAGATGTTGCAGCCAGGTGTGACTTGAATGTATTTACTTTTTACTGAATTTTTTGCAATATCAACAAAGACAAGATTTTGGTACACCATGATGAAGGTGTCATATTAAAGTTTCAACAATACATGATATATACATGATATACAATGTATTATAATTTAAGATTTTACTAGTTCCTTTTGTATAATAAAAATTTCATATATTTTAACCAGACTGTTTAAGACTGTTTTAACATCACATGGACAAACAATGGCCAGGTTAGACTATGATAGGTTATTTGATTCTGGAGACGAACTGAGAACTAAAGCTTCAGCTTAAAGTTAAAGCCAACGAAACAGTGAAAAACAGTTCATATGACCTTTATTTAATGGAATAGTATTCGTTATTGTAAATTATTCACCAGATTTACAACAGGTCCATATTTTGACCTTTAAAATATCTATCTCAATGATTTCAGTGTTGATTTGGAGTACAAACTTTACTATTCAAAAATACTGAAAAACTCTTAAAGGATCCAAGTACACATACTGTGGATATTTATTTTTGTGGATTGAGGAAAACTTGCTTTTTTATTGATGTTTAATTTCGTTGTTTTGGTAATCTGCATACATTCTTTTAGAAAATTTATAATTTGTTTAACATTTAAATTCTTGGTTTCCATGTTCATGAACACGAATAATAATGAATCCACAGTAAATCACCTAGTTCAAAAAGTCAATGTAAGGATTGATTTATTGTGGTGAAATTCTTCTCATCAGCACAAAAGGGTATTGAAGGCTATGGACATTTTAAAAGTAGCTGATCACAAAAAAGCTGTTGATAAGAGAAAATGCTACTGACCAATCCTGAGAAATGTGTAATGAAAATATTTGAAAAATAGTGAAAAATTTCAAAGTATCAAACATAAAGTAGGTGTCTGTCAGATCTGAAGGGTGCTACAACAATTCAACTGATCACTTTCAAGCTGAAGTCATTCTGTTTATTAGTTTCCCAGAGAAAATTATTTAAATATGAATTGTATGAACAGAAAGACAATATGAACAAAAAGGGTAATTTCAATATTTCCCCAACTCCTAGAGTGGAGAATGGTTACTTACACTAAACTTATATGTTCACTGAAGCATGGTATTTGGGTCAACTTTATTTTGAGGGATCTTTTGGTATACATGAATCAATTCTTAAATGGCCATATTTGCTTATTATCATTAACATGATCAATGGATGTAAATGTATTGTCATAAGTTTTTTATCTGATCATATACCGGTATATGGCCTATATACCATCTTAACATGGCGTAATACAGTCCGATTAGAAGTTACTTATGTCATGTATTTCCTTTAAATATACATTTTTATGAGAAGCAAGATATTTCTTAAGTATATATGTTGATAAGGGTCTAACTTCATATATATACCATTCATAGTTTTTTTATTAACTTATTTCTACAAACCTTTATCACGCTGTTTCTAACTGATCTGTCAAATTTTTCACAAAATTCTTCAATTGCACTTAAAGATTTCGATGTACTCTTTGTATGCTTATCCTGTTCTTGACGAGATCGAATTTTCTCTGAAAAATGTAAATTAAAAATAAAAGTGATCTTAATTGAGTGAATTAGAAAAACTTTCCTAATAATCAATTCTCATCTACATACATGCACTAAAGCACTATTAGAGATCAATTAAATAACAATCAAATATCTTTTAATCAAAACTTTCATATTTTGTTTTCTGTGCCTTATATAGAATGGATATTACCTATAACCAGGTGAAAAGTTTTACGATCAATGAGTATATTGTGGAAAAGTACTCAAGCAATCGCTAGCGGCAACAACATATCCCCTGTTTACATGTGCAAATTGATGAAAATCGTTTTGAAACAACAGCAAATTACATTTAAAACCTCAACAGAAAAAAATCAATGGGTTATTGCAAGTGAGGAATAATTACTGTATTATGTAGTCCTAGTAAAAGTAAGAGAGAGATGGAAAACATAAAGAATACGAGTAAAACTATTGTCTTCCTAACATACTGTACATAGTGCAACTAGAAAACTTAACCAGCATGTACACCTTCATTAAAACAGTATTAGATTTACATTTCATGACAAAAATATCCAATGACTTCACATGAAAGGATGGCTGAACAATTTAACTTGCATATTAATTTAAAAAGAAAGCCTTGCACATGTGGGTGGTGTCACCAAATACAGGAAGTTTAGTCACCAATGTTGCTCCAAACAGTGTATGTAAATTGTATGCAATTCCTTCATGTCTTTAGTATTTGCCTTGCTTCCTTTCACTGATTTAATAGAGATAATTTTGATCAGAAACCACTGGTCTACACTGCAGCATTGTGAACATGTCAAGTTACAATCAATTGGAACGAACTGAGAGTTGATAATATATATCAACTTCATTGAAATTATCCATTATGCATCAAACTAAAATTTCCATATGATGAGCATTTTTTAACATCTTTTTGTCTTAACTTCCACAAGCCTATGGTTTATATTTCCATATTATGCATAATGATACCAGCAATCTGAGTGCATTTAGTATTTATGAATATCAGCAGCCAATTAAGTTTGCAAATTAAGATATTAAATGAAATGTCCTACAGTTTTCTTTTCCTTTAGTTAACATTCTATTCCATATGTCCCACAGGTTTTTAACTTAACATATTGTAAATATATTCTGTAATCTTATATGTATCAAAGTGCAATGGGTTTAGAAATTTTTGATTTTAACATGTATTTTAATACTGTAAGTTTTTTAGCCTGGTGTCTATTGTTAATACTGTTTGTTAATAAATTAACAGTTTAAGATTTCAAGTACAATACATATCTTTTTAGGTATTAAAATGAAAATTCTTTGAATATAATTCTCACAAAAGTTATAATGAATATTCATATTTTAGTAGCCAAAAGTTCATTTGTCCTATCAAATAATTATATTTCTCTGAAAAGGTAAAAGAAGGAGTTTGGACAGGACCTATATTTGTGCCATGACATATTTTTGTTACATGAATTATTGTCCCATAGGGAATCATTTGTGATAAAGTCCCTCAATATTCAATCTGGTTGATTAATTTAATTAAAAAATATGCTACTACTTACAAGGTCAATACCATAATGATTTGAATTTTATATATATGTAAATAGTATAAAATACTTTTATTTTTACTCAAGCATGTTCCCTTTTCAAGAATGTAACCTACAAAATTAAGACTATTTAGCGGGTTTGTAATAACATGAGCAACATGACAGGTGCCATATGTGGAGCAGGATCTGCTTACCCTTCGTGGGCACCTGAGATCGCCCCCAGTGTCTGGTGGGGTTGGTGTTGCTTAGTCTTTAGTTTTCTATGTTATGTCTTGTGTACTATCATTTGTCTTTTTCTTTTTTAACCATGTTGTTCTCAGTTTATTTTCAATCTATGAGTTTGAATGTCCCTCTGGTGTCTTTTGCCACTCTTTCAAGATGTAAGAACAGTTATTTCGAATTCACTTCACACTGATCTACATAATAGTACAACCTTACTGTAGCTTCAATTAAATCCATTTAAAGGCTTGGGAAGACTTGAAATTAACAGACATCATAAGACATGTTACATTTTGTACAATGTATGATGATTAAGTCAATCAGATAAACTGGACTGGATAAGTTAAATGAACAAGACATTTTCTATACCCCCCCCCCTTTTTCCATTTATTTTCCAATAGAGAAAAAAAGCTTCCAGTATGATAATTGTGTGCTATGCCAGATGTAGAAATTAAGCCAAAGACAGACAAACTCTATCAGACCAACATGTTAAAGGTTAGTTATTCCTACTGTACTTTTTATTTATAACATGCATCTTGAAATCATTATATACACCAAATATAGTTGACATCATTCTTATAGTATCTGAGAAACTGACCTAATATTGAAATCTTCAATCATCCATGTTTACCAATACCATCTGACAACAAAAATATACCTACCGGTATATATATGATGATGTCTCAACTATTTACACCACTGGGTCAATGCCACTGCTGGTGGACGTTTCGTCCCCGAGGGTATCACCAGCCCAGTAGTCAACACTTCGGTGTTGACATGAATATCAATAATGTGGTCATTTTTATAAATTTCCTGTTTATAAAACTTTGAATTTTTTGAAAAACTAACGATTTTCTTATCCCAGTCATAGATTACCTTAGACGTATTTGGCACAACTTTTTAGAAATTTTGGAATTTAAATGCTCTTCAACTTTGTTCTTGTTTGGTTTCATATAAATATTTCGATATGAGCGTCACTGATGAGTCTTATGTAGACGAAACGCGCGTCTGGCGTACTAAATTATAATCCTGGTACCTCTGATAACTCTTTAACATTTCTAAAGGATTTCAGTGAGGTTGCTGCTATAAAACTATATAAAATAGTACTGTTTTCATGTAAAACTTAATTCTTTTTTATATTCTTACCTATTAAACAATGATGAGCATATTTCAAGGCATCCATGATGACACTTTCCACTGCATAATTATTTTGATACTGTCCGTTTGGTGGATTCCTATGTAAAAAGTTTTGTAATAATTTGTCAAAATCTGCCGGTAAATTACTTATCAACTGATATGGAAAATGTGGTGATGCAAAGTTCATGTCTGCTATAATCAAATCCCGTAGTAATGGAAAGAGAGGGTGTGATCGGAAGGCACTAGAACGATCGGTTATTAAATGCTGTATAAAACTTTGTTGCGATGACAACATTGGTGGACGGTGTGGTGACCCTGTTTTACAACTCTGACAGTTTGGTATAGTACAGGGCATTGGAGGACCTCCTCCTTGCATAGGATTCTGTCCATGTGTTTGCATGTCTGGCACTGGCATTCCAGACATTCCAGGATGTGATCCTTTTGGATTCATCCCAGGTTGCGGTTGTGGTGTCTGAGGAGCAGAGCCTCCCCAGTTTGGCTGACACAAATTTTGAGCACTATTACTTTGTTGAGTTTCTGATGGGAACATCCCACTGTTCATATTAGCACCTTGCATTCGATTATATTGTGGTTGATCAAATTCATTACCCATATTGCCTTGTCGCATAATCTGGGGTTGCTGTCCATTCATATGCATTTGTTGGGACATATGATGTTGATTGAAATCGTCATCTTGGAAACCTGAATTACAGTTTTGTCCCATCATTCCACCTTGTGGGGTACCATGAGGGTTACCCATCATTTTAGGTCCTGTATTCATCATACTACAACTATTATTCATATTCTGCCCTTGATGGCCAAATTGATTATCACAGAAGTTCATATTGCCCATTTCATTTTGTTTGTAACCTTTGTTTCTCTGCATAGAACCATACATTTGTTGCTGAGCATTCATCTGCTGCATATTACATGAATTTTGTTCATTAAAATGTCTTAATGGCTGCATTCCCATTGGGGCACCACCTGAACAAGACGAAAAGTCTGGCTCTTGCATTGTGTGATTTTGCATAGAACTATTGTAATTATTGATAAACATATTATTCTGATTATTGTCCACATCAAAAATATCCCCTGCTTTGCTATGAGGATATTCAAATGTCTGTGCTGATGCCATTGGATTATCCCCACTCCCTGGTCGACTATTACTACCACGGGGATAATTCAAATTATATGGAGCAATGTCAGGTTTCATGCTTGATGACAAACGTGGTAATATTTTGGACGGAAGATTTCTTTGGTTTTCTATAAGATCACAGTCAGGTATATTTGTATCATAAGGATTGTAACCACCTAAAGCTTCTGATGAATGCTGTTGTTGCAATACTGGACGTTCACAGTCCCCTGCAAAATGAACACTTTTTTGATCGGGTAATGATGCTGAGCGATGAATTGCAGTCATTGAAGATGATGCAGATGCTGATGACTGAACAGAAGAACCATAACTTCTAACACTTCCAGTATCAGCTGAGAAATAACCATTGTCCATCGGAGATTCCCTGTGTCTTGAATACTGTTGTGTTTGTGGCGGGAATCGCATGTTTCCATTTAAAGCACATGCTTGATTCATCTGATTTGGCTGTTGAGGCACATGATTTTGTTGCATTTTACCAGGCCACTGCTGATGCATGTTTTGAACATTAACATTAGGTGGCGCTGGTCGACCTAGTCTTTGATAATTATATGCACCTGACGATGATTGATTCCCTCTTTGCATACATTTCTGGGCAACCTGTTGTTGTGAAGTAGCCTGACTGTAAGGGGGAGGTTGCTTCTGTGGAGTTGATGTAGACGGCTGTGGTGAAAATGGACCTTGTGTACTTGATATACTTGGTGATGCAATACTTTGTGAATTTGACGAAGGCCGACGAGGTGTTGGAGGAGTAGGTGGAGCTTTGAAAACATCAATAGGTGGTTTTATTCTTACAGGACTTGGTGGCCCTGAAGTAGACACATGAAATCGTTTGGCTACAGGACTACTAGAACCACTTGATGTTGCTACTGTACCATTTGTACTTGAAGCCTGAGAGTATGTTGTAGTGGGACTACCACAAGTCTTTGATCTATTTGTAATTTCAGCACTAAAGGTTGTTTTGTTCGAAGGTATGGCAAAAGTCACAGAGCTGGGCACAGGAGCTGAACTGACATTCGCTAATGTGTTTTTAATGGCTTCTGGAGTCATGTACATGTGTGGATCAACCATGTCCTGTTCCATTAAAAACTCCACAAAATCTAACTCCATCCCCTCCTTCATTCCAATGTCCTCACATATCTCCTCCAAAAGTTCATTGGGTAATCGATCATCATCCATGTCTTGTTTGACTGGAGGTGGAGAAACAGGAGGGGATGCTAAGATGTCTGCATTATCCATGTCATCCTGAGAGTGCACACTGGATGCCCCAGGACTAACAGGGGCCTGTCTGTACTCCATTAGCTGTAAAAAAAAAAAAAAGTTTTAGCATATTGTTACTAGTTACTATGAAAGATATGAAGTTGACATTTTCTACTGAAAACTGATAAAAAAATGTTTGATACAGATTATATATGTACTGATATGTATACATTGGTGTACTAGTAGACCTTTTAACAAGAAAGAGAAGCCATCTTTTGAATGCGGGATTTTCTTGTTTTGTTGAAGACCCATTGTTTGCCGTGGGCTGTTTTTTTCTCTTTGGTTGATCAAGTTGTTGTCTCTTTGACACATTTTGCATTTCCATTCTCAATCTTATTTCAGGAACTTTATTCCTTGCTTTTATATATATAGATAGAAAGATGAATAGATAGATACAGATAGACATGATTGATACATATATATTGACATAGTATAGATATTTCTAACTTATGATTATCATTCCCCTCAATTATTTTGACACTTTTGTTAAAAAAATATATAGATCAATATTAATTCACAGAATTCTGATAATTTAATTACCACAAAAAATGAATTTTTTTTAACCTACCTCTGTTTACTGATAAAAGCTAGATCCATTATATAATCACAAAATCATTTTTTATATATAATCCAATACTTTTACACTTAACAACATGTTTATTCCATTTTTAATTGCAAAATTTTTCACATGTTAAAATGTACCACATATTTACAAATGGCCTTTTAGCTTTTTTGTTGGATACACTTAGTCAACCATTCACTTATACAAATCATGTATCCTATAAAAAATATATTATAAGTCTAACTAAATCCTCATCAATTTGGCCAATTAAATCTTCTTACAAGTTACAGATATCAACCATCTATAAATATTCATGCAAATAGGATTTTTTTTACTGGTAAGACAGTGTATTTTACACACTACTAAAACAGTATGTAGAACTTTCAAAACTTTCCTCTATCAGTATAAAATCTGGGTCAAAAACAGCAAATGAAATAAATTCCTTTAATCTTAGTTTGTGTATTTGGTACATCTCAAGAGAATCTACCTGTCTCCAGTTTACAGGTAAAATCTTTGCGCTGATAACGTAGGTCGACCTATACAATGAATGAGTCGGCCTTTGTGTGAAATATTGCCCTCGGTGATATTAATTTGCTTAGTCCATTTATCGCTATTCACCTAATGACAAGTGCCCCTCCTCTCTCGTTCATTCATAAAATTACAATGAATACATTCCACGATAAAACGGCTCTTTAAAAGTTTTAAACAACTTCAATTTAAATTTTACTTTCTTTTCAGCTGAATAAAATTGAAATAAAAGAAATGAAAATTTAAGTTTCCAGTTCAAAATTAAAATTTTATTAGAACTGTAAAAATAATATGGAATTTAAAAAAAAAGGTATGGATACTATTTGAATAGAGAACCATGTCAGTCTATGTCAATTATAAATCTCCTTTTAACTGACGTTGTTCATTAGTTTTTTATATTTAAAATTTAATGATTTAATTAATTTCAGGATAATTATAAGTTTGTTTTAGATTTTATTCAGCTTTCCCCAAAAACATATCGATCCCAGTCCCTACATTTTAGTCAGGAATGGTTACTTGACATTCACACATTTTAGTCAGGAATGGTTACTTGACAATCACACAATTTACATAAGCAAACGAAATGTATGTAAAATACCAAGAACAAACTGTTGCTTGATGTAAAATAAGTATACTATGACCAATACAATGAGCAAAAATATGGACTGGACTTTTAGTTTAATAAAAACTTGTGCCTATTGATGCAATCTCAATTTGGTCGATTCTATATGGACAGAATCTTTTTGTAAATATGAATGCAAATGAAGATCACTTTCATTTGTAGCCTGTGAATACGGGTATTTTCTATAGCTTCAATTTCTATGTTGTTGTTAATTATTCAGGACTAACAGTTAACATCACAGGTTTTAAAGCAGCTAACCTCAACTGCTACAGAAACCACAGTTTTACTTTAAGAGAGGACAACTTATCAAAAGGAAGGAAGTCCTTAGAAACAATTACATAACACTTGTAACAATTGGTTATATTATCAAAGTTGGGCTCTTTTCAGTTTTTGTTTTTCACTGTTTTTTATGAAGGTTTATTTTTATTTATTCAAAGTTTAATGTCTTGTTTGAGTATTTACCCCCTTAAAAGGTGATCTGATCCAAACCATTATTAAAGTAAATTATTTTTTATCTGTGACACAAGTGTACTTAACTTGTCAAAACACAATTCTTCAGGATATCAGACTTTACCCTAGCATCTATTATTTATAGCAAAAAGAAAGCAAAAGGAAAAATATTTGAATAAGAAGAAAGCATAAAATATTCAGACAAAACATGTTACTAAGAAAGTTAAAATAAAATAAAATGATCAATCAGGAACCACTGGAGTTGTGAATTTGATTTTTTGTTTGGGTAAGCAGTTTTATTTGCCTGCATCTGTGTACCATAGAAGGTTAACAGATTACAATGGTTTATGGGACTGTCCTGAACTGGGATGTCTATTATACCTACTGCAGACATACACATTATGACACTTGTGTTTGGTACCATCCACCGTCATGTGACCATCCATCAACACTACACACACACAGAGAGCATGACCCCTGTATGACAAGTTCAGACATAATGTAAATATTTATGACCATATTTCTTTTAATTTTTTCACATCTTTCTATTTTTATTCATTTATAGTTCAACTACACATGCTGAACCATAAACAAAATATATCAAACCTAACAAGACTCAAACTTCAGTGGATCTTATACACTAATATGTTCTTGTTGGAGATAGTCAGGTCATTTACTTAGACATGAGGACATGAAGGAGAACACAAATGATGGCTGAACTTTTGACATGTTTGAGTATTTTTGGAACCTGGCACTCATTGGACCCCAAGAAGGACTGGTCATCTATAACCTGGCCTTACGGTCTGATACATGTATAAGAACAGTAACAACATCTTTATTTATTATCATTTGTATTGTTTACAGCAGAAGTGTTTGTGACTGTCCGTCTGCCATGTTGAATGCCCCCTGTAAACCCAACAATTCTACTTCACACTTGCCACTGACATAAATATAAAGCATTTTGTTTTCAAGTTTTCTTTTTACAAATGAATATTATGAAAGTTAAATATCTTTAGTCACATTTGTATATTATGTTTAAAGAAATTATTAGGAACAATAGAGTCTTATTTAATCAACATATTTTATAAAATCTCAAGTGTCCAGCCCATGTTAAATTTTCTACAAATCTTTAGAGGTAAAAATCTTTAGCCTGTGTTTACATAACAGCTAATAGTTTAGTTAAGAAGTGTTAGTATAGTAGTGTTTAATACCGTATATCTTCTTATAATCTTCCTACCAGACTAAAACAGGATTGTCTCATTTACTTCCCTACCAAACTACTGTAACTGAAGAACATTTGTAAGTCACTGTACACAAGACAATTATATATAATAAGCTTCATGAACTAGTATCACTAAACCTATTTTTAAGAAGCCAAATCAAGACACATTTTTCTTTTGATATTTATTTTCAATTTAGAAAAAAAAAATCACATTTGAGTATTTCGCCAAGATAGCTTTTAATCATATTTATGGTACTTAATTATCTGTAAACTAAGTTTACAATAATGTTTTAAACACCCAGTTAATGGAATTGTTTTCATAAGTTTCCATTTAAAAAATCTTTTGCTAAAATTGTTTATATATATTTTGTTACTGGAGATTAAAGTGTCAAAAAAATCTGACTCAGTAAAATACAAACAGCATGACATTAACACAGAAAAAAACTTTTTCTCTAGGCAGGATCAAAACATTTATCATAAAAAAAAAATTAAAGTTATATTGTCTTTGGAAAGTTCATCCCCTCTGTTAATGAAAACTGGCCTGTGAGGCTAACAACTGTAACAAGTCACTTTAAAAAAGTCAAACAAATGGAACCAACCTACATTAAAAACCATGTGTATTACAAACACCACAAACGATTCTAATAAGAAACCTGAATCTCAAAATGTTATCATATCAAAAATATAACATGAATACGAAATTTATCTACAATACATAACTACCAAAATATATGGAAAATGTATAACTTTTGGGAGAAAATTTAAGCCATTTTTTTTAATAATTGAGAATTATCTCTAGGGGAAAAGCCATATTTCAGAGGTAATTAGAGGCAAACTACTGGTTTGTGAATTCTACATTAGTTCAATCTTTCTTGTGCCACTAAGTGCCTTTAGGAACAGCTTCTATATTCACTTGCCTGACATTGTCCTTATGATGGACGTGAAGAATCTAAACCCAAATAATCTGTCCTTACTCAACAGTTGACCTACACCATGTCTTTAAACGTTTTCATCGGAAGTAAATTATTGCAGAACCAAATGCCTGTTTATAGGCACAGGTGATTAATCAGGTAGAGAGTATGATACCTAACTTACTTAAAATAAAAGTACAGAAGCTGCACATAAACATTAACTACTACTGGGTGTATGCATTACTTAATTCTTAAACAACTGTATACCAGTATTTGGATTGTCAAGATATTTTAAATAATGAACTCCTGTCCAATAAGTTTCTTTTATGTCTTCCATTCTACAATCAATTGTCATAGGCACAGGCAAGAGGAAATACTTCTTAGATCTGCAATCGTCAACAGCTAATTTTTTTTTTTTTTTTTTTTCAAGAAATCAGCGAGGCATAAAAATGTTTTTGCTAGCACTCTAAGGTTTTAATTTCAATATGGTAGGGGAAGATGTAAGTTAATTCCCACTTTTACACTGGTTCAGGTGACACAGAATAACATCTGGAGTATTTAGGAAATGATTAAAACAGACATGACTTAATATTCTACGGTAATTACCAAATAGCAGTATATAGGACTAGAAGTTTCCCAATTAAGTATGCTAGTGGGTGAGTAATAAGTGGCTGATTTGACACAACTTATAAAAGTACATGGACTGTCATATACAAGAGTTTTCATTGATGTTCAATGTTACAGTTAATTCTGAAAGTTGCAGCAAAACATTATTGGTTAAGTGTCAAGTTCCTTCAGATCATACATGTACATCCAACTGTTCATCTACTTTCAACATTTTCCCAATGACCCATTGTTTGCGGTTTTTATTTCCAATCTTCTTTACCGAAAACAGTGGATTTCCATTTTCTAGTTAAAAAAATCAAATTGTTTTGCTACCAAAAAAAAATCAAGTTTGAATCCCTTGTTGTAGTTCTTTACTACATTGTCAGTGGACCATGGACAGCAACAATACATTACAGTTCATTTGCAGACAGTAAACTCATTAAATGTCAGTTAATTAAGTTAAGAAGTAATAAACCTGTTAGACTACACATTAACCTATCTGATTAACAAATCAATCAACAAACAAGTGCCCTCAGGGTATATTACAAAAGATCAGACATGGATTGTCATCTCAACATAGATTGTCAACTTTTTAACATATATTTTTTTCCACATAATTATATCAAATTGGTTAGATTTTTATCAAGAATGTTAACATTAATGTCTATGTCAAATCTTTGTTTAGAATAATAATTCAACCATTTATAAGGACATTTTGTATAATCATTTTAATTCAATATATTTATTTCAATTATTTTCCAACTAAATTTAGCAATTGTACCCCACCTGTTCATGGTTTTGACTGAAAGTAGTTTCACCTCAAGTACATTTTCATTTTGTAAACTACAACAGATTTATATTTACATAAATAGTTTTACACAAAGAGGAATTTTAAGTCACTGATATATACTTAGAAGTTACCTATACCCCACATGCCCACTTTATCTTAAGAAGATTTTACATTTCATAAGGGTAACAAGCCACCTGGTATTCATGGTATAATGAACTTCTTAAGCCAAAATACAGGTTAAAACACAATCATTCATTACACATGAAGATCTTGTTTTAAATTGCAGCACAATATTTTTTCCCTACGAAAATACCAAAAAGGCAATAAAAAAAATTCATAAGCCACAATATAAAGATTGCCACAGAGAAACATGACACCTGGTCAAACAACAGTCTACAGAAATCTAAAGATGGAGCAGAACCCAACAAAAAAACTGATGGCATCAAAGTATCTTTTGATTTTAAAAGAGTAACCACTTCAACCAGTGGAATATTACTATAGACCAGAATTTGTAGGTCAAATAAATATTATGAAAAAAAACCTGACAAATTATCAATTGGTTGGAAAAATAAATGGGGAATGTGTCCATAGGGACACAGATGTGATTCATCTGCTTGCATATAATGTTATAAGGGGACATAACTCTAGAACTGTATAAATGATGCTTCCAAAATTTGAACTAAAACTGAGTTTTGTGGTAATAAGCATTATATATACATTTCATAACATTTAGTTCAGAAAAACTTAAGTTATTGGGTGGAAAACAATATCAGCATTTTTTCTTTTGGTAAAGGGGCATAACCCTAGAATGGTAAAAATGATGCACCAAAATTCCTACTTGATCTGTGTTTTGTGGTAATAAGCATTGTGTATAAGTTTCATATAATTTGGTTGAAGCAAGTTACAGTTAGAGAACAGACACAAAATATTCAGAAATTTTTTCCACTTGTAAAGGGGCATAACTCTTGAACGGTAAAAGTGATGCCAAGTGATGTGTACTAAGTTTCAAGTTGATTGGACTTCAACTTCATCAAAAACTTCCACGACCACAAACTTTAACGTGAAGCTGGACAGACGGAGGAACGAACGAACAGACACAAAGACCAGAACACATACATTGTAATGCCCATAAATGGGGCATAAAAACCTAATCTTGAACAATATGAAATCAAAAAGTACCTTGATGTCCATTCAACATACTACAGTAAATCTTTCCTAATGCCCAGTTTCAAGATTGCAAGTAATATCCAAGAATGAGTCAAATTTGGAGTCTAACAGGACACTTGCATATGTGTGGCAAGCTATCTCCAATACAGTTTTTTAATGATCAATTAAATTATGATGGCCACACTAACAGTTTTAAAATAATGAACTTGAAGCCTATTACACCACAGAATAAGTGGCCTTCTTGGGCACTATATCTGTTTGATTTAAATAATAATTAAGTTGATATCCCACAAATAATAATTGTCTTCTTTTCTTATGTTTTTGTTTAATCACTTGGGTGACGAGATGAATCATCTTACTAGACCAAGTGTGGTAACATACTGTTCCCATTGCCGGATTTTACAAACACATTTTTCCAATGGTTTCAAGATTAAAACTGTCTTTTTTAAAAACATCATCAGTATAATTCTTGTTCATTATATCAGTTACCAAGTTACTCCACAGTTACAAGACTAATAAATTGACCTCCTCAGAGTATGACTTTCCATCATCATGATCATGTCAATAAAAATAAAATAGCAATATAATTTTATTGGATTGATTACATTGCCTCTTGTCTAATCATAGAATAAATAGCCTTTTCCATGTGGCCTACACTAATTGCATAAACATCAAAGGGTTATAAAGTACAATAAAACTGGAGTGGTCATTTGTAAACATGTCCTTTCTAATAAATAATCATTAGTTTCATTGTCAAGAAATGAAGTGGTCAGTTGACAAAATGCTGTAAGAAGCAGGAGAGAACAATGAACACTATCTGTTCAATAGTATTGTAACTTGTACATCATTATAATATCTTCTGAAGTATATTCAAGAGAAAATTTATAGGCAACTACTTTAAAAATTAAGAAAATAAATGACAAATTACTGCAAGTTTTACTTCTTATTAAGGGCCATTTACCTTTATTAAATATAATGTTTTAAACATGGGCAGACTTATCAAACAAACATACTACTCTTTTGTCAGACTTTATTTTAAATATAAAATTTTACTTCCCATGTGTGATTTATCTGACCTATTCATATATGACTACAACATTCAATAAAGAGGACATGCTGAGAGGGGATGGACAATGAATAACATTACCTATTCAGCTGTAAATTTCTACTTCTTATTTGGTATCACATCTGGAAGCCTATGGGGGTTTAATGGAGATTTAAATGAAATTTGTGTAACAGCTGGATTTTGTCCTTAGAGGTCTTTTTTAGTTTAGTTACCATAGAAATACACTGTTTCTTTTTATTTTAATTCCCATCCTGCTAAGATTTTTACTTAATAATAAGCTTTACTGATAATCAACAATTTGATAGAAAATACATTATAAGAGAGATTTGAATCAGGTGTGTACACATCTATATAGCCTGGGGATTATGATAGTAGTTTGCTAGATAAAATCTTCCTGGTTAACTTGATACAACTACCTATTAGTATATCCTATCATATCATATATGCTACATTTTAACCACAATTTTTTTTTATTCAGCATCATTTTTAACTTATTTTTTTACATGAAAACCTTTTGTTTTGGTCAATTTTCTCTAATAATACACATAGCTTTATAAAAACCTTCATGAAAAAATTGTTAACATAACTAATTTGCCTTGTCTTTTTTTTAATTTTAAATTGTATATTTTAATTGAATTGATATAAATTGACAAAAAATTCTCCAATTGTATAAAAAGAAATTGTTTATCTTTCTCTTTCTTGATAATAAACCATGTTTCATTGTTTTGTGCAACTAGAAGTTTCATATGATGGATTCATATTTGTAGGTCTCTAGGGTTAAATATATTACTGACTTTAAACATTTTACTAATAATATACTATGATTACCTCTAATGGACTAGAATCACAATTATATAAATCTGCTACTGATAAATTTGTCATAATTTTCATCTTTTAAACTTTTCTTGTTGTAAACCATCTGTACTGTCAAAAGGTCAATTGTTTCACTTTTTGCATCATTTCATTACATTGTAAGCATCTGTCAATCACAATTTACACTTCTAATTTCACATATAATTGTGTTTCTAATCCATATTCAATTTGAAAAGAAGCATAAAATCTAAGAAGTATTCTTAATAAACATATTCCATGAAGGTCTATAATTTTACTATACACAGAATTTTCAATATCCAAAGATAAACAAAACACTAAGTACTGTATTCCAGTCTTTGATCAAGAATTGAGATCACTAAGTTTGCATTAAATAATTTTAAAACAACTTTCTGTAAGTCCTTATTGCATATTTACTGCATATCAAATATATTATTAGCAAATGTGTAAACACACAAAACAATGCTTTACATTCATTACAATCTCATGAACAAAGTACAACAATTACTGTTTGAACTATGCTACATAAAATTTGATTGGTCACTTAGTGTATAACTTGACCAATCAAATAAGATAATCTGGATGACAACATGGGAAACACCTGTCGTCTGCCAGCTGAGGGAATTCCTAAAGAAAAGAAATCCAGGTAGTTGTATAAATATTCACACATGCTTAAAAATAATAAAAGATCAAAGGAAAATTGATTGAATTGAGTGTAACTGAGAAAACAAGTTATACCATAAAAAGGCAGGTGATTGCAGGGTGCTACCATAAATACTAAGGCTCTAATCTTGTATCAATAATTATAACATACCTGCTAATTTTCTTTGATCCCTTAATTGGAAGATTAAAACTAATATACTTTTAAGTAACTTATCCAGATTAAAAAAAGCCTTATATATTTTTACATGTGAAAACTCCTGTGAATGTTTACAACATTAATTTGTAGATTAAAACTGTGCATTTTATGAAATTATTATGATGATAATTTTTAATATCAAATAAATTAAAAATATTTATAAATAATTTCCTAAATTGATTTACAATTTATCATGACTTTTATTAGAGAAACAGATATTACCCAAGAGGTTTTATTATCAATTACAATTATTTATAAATATAGACCATCTAGATAGTAGTCAACAATCATTTTACAAAGTTATGGAGAACATATTTTGCTGTACACAGAAAAATAAATAAAAATAATGCTAAAAAGTGTTTCAACATCAAAACAATTATAACAATAACATTTTTTTATTTATAAATAACAAAAAATTAATCATTGTTTGGCAAAAAAAAAATATATGTCTGTTTCCTACTGCCGGACCGACCTTGGATCAAAACCCTGACTAGATTTTTTGTTTAGATTTCGGAAAAAAATCGTTTCCGGTTAGATCCAGGACCGTATCATACTATGCCCAAACAATAAAAATGGCTACTCCCAGCACAAATGTGTTACAATTAAGGTTTAAAAAATGTTGGCACTGGGAGAAGTCAATTAAAGCTTCTTTATAGAGATTAACACACTTTTGGGTACAGGAACCAAACCAAACATGACATTGAACCGACTGCAGGGAGTGCAAAAATCAAAGAGCTGAATAGCTCTGAGGGGAAAGACGGCCCTTGTTTCTATTTTTTTTTGATTTTTTTTTTGGGGGGGGTATCTTTTGATAGTCTTCATATACAGAAAGGAAAAAAGAACGGCTAGAACATGTAGAAAGGTTGACAATATTGAAATCAATTGTTGTTTAATGTAATTTCGTTTCCTTAGTTTATGATTCAATTTGGACCAATGGAAGAGATCTGCATCTTCTAAATCTAAACATTCAATTATAGTTGATAGCTAATTTTCTAAAATTCCAATGAATTCTGTCATTTAACAATAACTACAATATTTTTTTGAAATCTTAATAGTGTACGACTGAACTGCAGGCTAGGGCCATTTTCCATTTTTTGTGACAGTAAAAATTTTAAATAAAAAGACTCCATATGATCTGACGTACCATCCATTTAAAAAAAAAATAGCTATGGTATCAATCGTGAACATTGGGTATCTGATGACATGAATACGAAACTATCCAAGATATTTCCAGAGCTCCCATGATAGTGTATAGGGAATCAAATAGTCTGTGAACCTACTTGTGCTGGCTGAAGTGTCTGAGCCAAGAATTACCCCTGGGGAATGTTGTGTAGGTTGTTAAAAACCCTGCAAATGCTGCCTTCAGATGCATTACTCATCAACATTCTAAAGTGAGGTCACTGAAATTAACTACTGTATAGGATATTTTGCAATGTGACATGCAAAAGTTTCGAGGGTTATTAACATTCTTGAAAATTTGGTTGTGGCTTCCAATATTTTATTGAATCAAAGCAGTCTTTCCACAAATACACCAGGGGTGATAGAAGTGATTTCTCTGAGAAGTCAGATCATAACTTTGATGACTTCAACTGTATGAAGGTCCTAGTGACTGAACAGAACGTTGACTGTAGTGATTCCCCTTCCAGAGATTCACTATATCAGCATCTAAGAAGAACAAGTTGAGATATTGTGAACATTGATAAATACTATCTAAGCAGAAAAGGCAACAGCTCTTTCCAATGCAAGCGTTACACCATATTTTTTTCTTTTTATAATATTTATAATCAATACATGTGATATGAAAAATCTAAAACTTATTAATGTACTTGATGAACTGGCTACTTCTTTCTAGGATATATAAACTGGTAAGATAATTATAAAAAAAACAACCCAACAATTTTACTCTTTTTCAGTCTGAATCATGATTTTTTTAATGAAGTAATTGCACAGAAAAAAACAGTATATTTCATCCATCCTGACAATGAAGGAAAGTAAACAATAGGTTTAATTGTTTGAATACTACACAATGAATTGTGTTCAGGCCAGAAGATAAATTTGATCAATTTCATTTGAAATTATCATATTTTTTTTTTATTGTTATACAATAAATTGGTAGCTTGGATTCAGTATCGATTACACAGCCTATCAAATGAAGATCAGCAAGAGAGTGAATAAATTTAAGGGAAATTCAAAACCTTACTGATGAAAAAGATAAAATTGTGAACTGAAATTACTTCTAATTGCCCTTCAGATCAATTCAACAGTAATTCTACCTTCCTTAAAAGAAAACATAGCTGGTAACACATTGCCAGTGGAATATTCTACCTATTAAGGCATTTTTAATGTCCACTACGTCAAAAAAGACCCTCTTGTTTTTCTGTTTTTAAGGTTTTTCCCCTACGTGAGGAAAGACCTTATTAAGTGCCCTACCCCCATTTCTTGTTGAAATTTTCAAGACCAAGGACCATCCATGTATTATCAGATGAAGCTGTAAAGTCTTTTATCATCCTGAACAGAAGTTATCTCCCTTTTCTTCCCATTTTTTTCGACATGGCACCTCCTCTTTGTTTTTGAAGATATCATACCCTATTTCGACAATAGGTAGAGCTTATCATGAGGTATTGCCAGATAAGGCTGCATAGGATTTCAGCATCCCCTTTTAGAGTTATGTCCCCTTGAAGCAATTTCTTTTATTTGCAATTTTCAGTATTAGAAATAGAATCGATTTGAATATGGCAGCATGTACAAGAATAGATGGCGTTAATAAACATAAACAGTTATTTTTTATTCAACCCTTATAAGGAGCTATTTCCCTTGAAAATAATTGTTCTCTGCAACCAATAGAATATATATCAACTGTGGATTAAAAAAGTATAGGGAACCAGAATAGCAACTTACTATTTGGTGATTTTTTTTAAAAGCTACAAAAAAGCTACTCAATTTGACTATATCTACAAACAACAAACATATCATTTGTCAAAGTCATATCTAGTTCAACTATAAACAGTAAATGTTATAAAGTATAAATCTATAATGGTCATGAAAACATATTTTTTTCTCAAAGGTTTGGGAAATGTCTTTTTTCAACCTACACAAATTATTCAAAAGATCTCTGTCAAATCTTTCAGGAGTCCTAAACAAAAGCAAACAAAGAATAAATAAGTCAATTATTGTTATCTAAAAATCAAAAATTAACTGGCTGATATGTGTACTATAAAGAAGGTTAAACATGGCAGTACATAGGTACAAGTTCATATCAAAACCCAAAATCTTAAGCGCTTGACTAATTTTGCACTCTGTCACCGAGGTTTTATTTACATGATTTACTAGCCAACAGTATAATTTATGACTATCAATAAACCATGATCAAATTACAGAACTGTTTTTCAATATAGTTTTTTGTGTGTAAATCAAGAGAGCCTTTAAGATGTTAATTATTCTTATAAATAGTTATATGCAAAAACAGGCAAAATTCCTAGTTCAACTGTTCATGTCATCATGTTTTTTTCTCTCACTAGACAGTATACAAATTAAAGAATTCAAATGCTTTAAGAGGGGAGGGTCACAATCTTTTCAATACAGAATTATCGGAAGGCTTTTGAAACTGCATACTAAATATCAATGAATTCTTCTTGAACTCAACAAAATCTAAATATTGAAAACTTCAACAATGTAAAAATGCAAGCCACTGAATTGTGAGTAATGGAGCAGAGCCTTCTGGTTTCTATGAAATTGAATTGCAAATATTGTTGGGGGAAAAAAAAAAACATTTCCCAATTCCTATCCAACTGCAAAAAAATGCAATGTCAACATCATTACTTGGACAACTCTAAATTGAAATATGAAAAATTCAAAAACTTTACAATTTTATATGCAACCATTCAAATGTATCATACACATGTATTTAATATCAAGATTTTTTACTGTATTTTCTAACCATTATTTTTCTCCCAGGTTTCTGATAAACTTGCATGTTCTGAGAGAAGGGTAGGTTTTACCTCAAATGAAATTTTAAGAAAGTACAAATAAGTTTTTCTAAATACCCAAATGAAGAAAAAATTATGAGGTCATCATCCATTGAACCATTTTATTTCAACTAATTCTTATTGTGATGATTTACTGAATTTGATTGTGATAAATACATGTACATCTGTTTCACACCAATGTCTTCTATATGACCACTGAACTATTAACAATGAAATCAAGGTAATGTAACCCTTTACCAAAAATAAAGCACTGCACTCCCCCCTCAAATAGAGTTCCTAGATAACATTGGTAAGCAAACAATATTGTTTTTGCAGGTAGAAAAAAGTTGATACCTTATATTGGTTATCCAATTCAGAAATGATGGTAATAACAGTTTTTACAATTTGTTTTATTATAGAAAGAATATAAGAAAATGGAACTGATGAATACGAAAGATCCAACATAAAACATCAAATCAGAAATAAAGCACTGAGAGAGAAAAAATCACTATATATAGCAAAATTGTGCATGCATATTATTGAAAAATGTTTGCAGTATTGCAATGTGATGTTATCTGCCCCTGCGGACATTGTGGATATACCATACTGCACTCTCAGGATAATAAAACTCAATCAACATTATACAATAGAAATAATGCAAACAGAAATAAATCCTTGAGTAAATACAGTTGATTGGAAGTTAATGAGGTTTCCAGGACAAAAATAGTATAGATAGTCAGGTTGACAATACAGTGTAAATTTGATAATGCTTTTATTCAAATTAAAATAATTCAAACTCATAAATATTCTTTTCCAAGCTAAATCAACATTTGAAAAAATAAATATTGAAAATATCAATCAGTAAAAGTTTTCTATACAACAGAGGAATAAAAATATTTCACAACTAATTTGAAAGGATAATTGTAACTATAATGTCTATAATTTTTTTTTCAATTAAAACCAGATCCTTATTTTTGAATGCTTGAAGTTCATACTTTGTTGTTGAATATATATTTTTTTACTCCTGATATCTTTTCTGCAACAGTTTTAAATAACAGATATTCCTGAAATAATTTAAGGGCAATAATTTCAACAAGGAGTCAATAATGATTTAGGTCATGTTGACCCATTTGAAATCTTGACTTATTGATCATTTTGGCAAATTAAAGTGTCTATTTATCTCTTATAGTTAAAGATACAAGGCAAACATAGGGGGTAGCAGGGGTCCTGATCCCTAAAACCAGGGCTTAAAAACATGAAATCCTAATTTAAGGTCCCGAATTTAAATAAATTCAAATCCTGACATCCCGAAATTCGAAAGAAAAAAAATTCCCGGATCCCGAAAAGGTCAATCCAGAAATCCAGAGCTTAAAAATACTCGATCCTGGAGTTCCAATAAAGGTCCTATCTCCTCTCAAACAAAAAAAATTTAGTAAAAATCTTCATTAAAAGAGCAATAACTCTTAAAAAGAGTTGTCTGATGATTTCAGCCATGTTGACTTATTTGAAGTTATTGTCTTGCTAATCATTTTCAAAACATCATTTTCTCTGCATCTTTTGCAGTTTTCAAAACAAAAGACCAAAATTAAAACATATAACTAAGGCCAATAACTCTTATAAGAAGTCATACATAAATTGACAGCTGGCAGATCTCAACATTCTCAACATTTCTGCCCCTGTTAGATTTTCTCTATTCATAGCAGTTTTAAAGATAATAGACAAAACTTTTAGAAAATTGCAACTAATTCAGCTTACCTAAACAAATGCATATATACATACCGGTACTAATACAGATGGGAAACCTTTTTAATTTTGAAGTTAAAATAAAGTAATAAGAAATAAGGTCTTACCTCAAGAAGAGAAATAAATTTATTCTAATGGACTGTTTTGGTTCATAATCATTTATACCCAAACATGCTAGGGTCTTTGATACCTTGCTATGTGGTATGGGTTTTGGACCTTGTTGGAGGCAGTACAGTGACCTAAAGTTGTTTACTACTACGTCATTTAGAACAAGGAAGAGTCATCTCATTCACGTTTTCTTATTTTTATTTGTATCAATTAACACTTGTAAACATTTGCAGTGAGCTACTGACGATATTCTAACCTATGTAGCTCTTCAAAGTGTTAAAAACATTAAGATCACCATACTGGAGAATGACATGGTTACCACCACTTCTGGTGCTAAATATTATCAAAGGTTAATCATACCTGACCCCTTCTCAAAATCTCTATGGGGGATATTTAGCACAGGAGGCCATATAGTATAAATATAATATGTGCCTTTTATATATGATATATGACTTGAATGAGTATATAAATATGTATTTTAATGTCATTTTTACTAATTTGAATTGAAGTTTTTATTTCATATAATGGAGGATGTAGAGTCAACATCTCTCTTGGATCTCGCATGGTAAACAATATTTGGAAAGTTAATAGGTATTGGTTGACAAACGGACAACTGTGGTTGGGCAAATCAATTATCAAGTAAACAAGCTGTTCTTTTAAGTCCATTTGACTGTATAAATGCTCAAAGGAGATGTAATGATCATGGCATAAAATTCTATTCTGGTATCAATTAGTGACTGTTTCTAAGGTTTAACTCTTCTTGTTTATAACCTGTCATGGTGCAAACTATGTAACAAATATCAAGTCAATATCTTCATGCATGACTAAAAAGTGTTGAAAACTGATTATTTAAATGATTTTTTTTTTAAGTCCAAGGACCATAACTCTGCACAAACTCATTAGACTGGAACAAAATTCAAACTTGAACTGTTAGTTGTCATGATAATACAATGCAACAAATATCAAATCAATATCTTCAAGCATGAAGAAAAAAGTGTTGAAACTAATTTGCCATACTGATGGATGGACAGACAATCGAGTGGAAACCTAGGCTTATGTCCCCTTCAACTTTGTGGATAGATTACTAATCAGTATTCATGTTAGATTGCATTTGTTGTTTGTGTGAATTAGTATGAACTTTTGTGATTTGTGTTGATTTATATGCTCTATGTGGGCCCTTTAATTAGGAATAAAGATATTTGATATATACTTACATGAAATTTATCTGACTTGCTCTCTCTCTGTCTTTTCAGCAATTGTTTCTGGACTTTATCATCATCCATAGCATTAACGTTAATAGTCAGCGGAGAATACCTATCCATTGGCAGGGGCTCTATCTTTATATTTGCCATCCTCACCCCTGAAAATATATCAATGAAAACTTTAACCAAGTTCTAACTTCTAAACATTCTTTCAGTTTTAATGGTTTCTCTTGGTCAGGATCTTTCAACACTTCCCGAATTATAAAATGTGATCCACCACACAATTTTCCGCTTTCATTAAATGTGTCAGCAAACAATAACATACTTATAACATGTTATATGTATGTACTAACTACTTGATTGACAAAGTATAAATTAAGGAAACTAGTTTAAATGCACCATAAAGATATCATTCAAAAATCCTTAAAAACAACTGTCTTGATGTTTAAATAAAGGTATCCAGTACTAGTTCTGCAGGAGTGATTTAGTTTCAATAATAAGCATTTCTTTAATAAAACCATATAAACAAACATTTTGAATATCGAACTCTAAACTTCAAATCAATTTCCTTCAAAAGTTTTAATTTGAAATAACACTTCATACATCAGAGGTATTAACATATTATCATAGGACTCAAGTTTTCACAGATTTCAAATACTGTAAATTCAGAAATTATTGCATGCATACATTTATTATTGCTATTTTTTTCACAATAATTTCTGAATTGACAGTAAACCATAACTCACTCATCAAAATCTGAAAGCTTCCAACAAACAAGAATTGTATTGGTAATTAAATTTAAAAAACAAACCTCAATTCATCTAAGTTTTTGGAGAAACATTTCTGAACATATTTTATGAGGAATTTAGAAAAAAAAACCAGCAGATTAAAATTTAAGGCATAGTATAATTTTTTGTTAGCTCAGCAATTTTCACATAATCATTATAACTTACAAGAGGCCATGAGAGCACACAGAAGTTAACTTTCTTTGTTTCTATGAAGTTTGGTATATTACAAGACTTTCTATTTTTATTGATGTTACTTGATCCCACTTTGTCAGTAACTAACTTCACATAATATCGTATCATAATAAACATTATTCCTTTTTCCATTGCAATTCAACTTTCAAATATTGCACCATATGGATAAGTATGTTTTCATCTGTATTGATTAAGATTTAACTTGAGAAATTAGACATTAGTTTTGAGATACTGTCACTAAGTATTCTTTATGTTAAGTAGCTTTACTAAGTCCATTTTTGTATGTAATTATCGAGTGATATTAGCTTTGTTGGGGGAAAAACAGTATCATATTTACTACCAAAAGATACATGCAAGGTATCACATACATTTAACATTGTCAATGATCTGTGAGAAAGAGGTCATAAGAATCCTATCAGAAGTTTACACCTTAAAATAATTCTTTATGCCGAACAAAGTTAACCTATTGCTTAGTTACAGTATCTTAGAAAAGGAACTAAACGTGAAAATGGTGTCATGGTCAGAGAAGCCTCAACAGATAGACATGTTTCATGTTTCTCGTTTTTTATATAGATTAGACCATTGGTTTTCAGTTTGAATGGTTTTACACTAGTCATTTTTGGGGCCCTTGTTGTTTGGTGTGAGCCAAGGCTCCATGTTGAAGACCAAACTATGACCTATAATGGTTTACTTTTACAAATTGTGACTTGGATGGACTGGAGAATTGGCACTCATACGGTCATACCACATCTTCTTATATCTATGTACTGGTACCTTACAATCTATCTAGTAGTCAAAATATAGTGGATGCATTTCTTAATAGTTTCTGAGAAACAACCCTACCAGTAGATATGCAAACTTAACATTGACCAATGAATCATGACCTATATTCACCCTAAATACATGTACAGTTGATTTATTGTATATATTTATATTAGAACCAAACTGATGGTTAAATCAGTTAAATGTGAACCATAATCAACACCTCTTGTCCCCACATCTCCAGCACCAGTAGTGGGCTTTCGTCACTAATGCCAGTGGGAGCAATACCTCAACAGTCCAATCAAAAATATAGAAAAATTGTAGCCCAGTTCAAATTTTAAATATTTTGTTTATATGGAAAATCGTTATTATTTTAGTAGTAACAAGGAGTCTAGTCTCTGGTCAAAATCAGCACTCTCTTGGTAGTTTTTCTCAATTATAAAAAATCATTAAATTCTTAAGTTTCTAAGTAGATATGACTTGATCTCCATTTATCTAAGGAATATAGAAAAGGTAATGCCTAAACATGGAAGCACAATATCAAACCTATGTGACATAAAATTTGAGTAAAATACAAACTATCTTAATGGCCAAGTTGGAAAACAGAATACTGTGAGATCACACAACTTCTTTTATTCAATTAACAAATTGCAGCTGTAAAATAATTCTCACAAAAATAGGTTCAGTAGATTACAAAAGTAATCATTTCCATCAGAACTAAGATGTTTTTTATTGAGCTGATCAGTTCTGTTTTTTCTATAGCAAAAATTCCCAAACTTTTCCATAGAATCAAATGTTTATAAAATAAAAGAAAAAAATGTCCATAGTAAATAAAGGGCATATTCAAAAATTTTCAATTTCTAAAGGGACATAACTCTAGAAAAGTGAAAGCGTAGCCAGCTATGTTCAAAATTGATCTGTGTTTGGTGGAAATAAGCATTGTTTTGAAGTTTCATAACATTTGGTGGAAGCTAGAGAACAGAAATCAACTTTAGGATGTACAGACCGACATACAGATGAACTAGGGAAAAACTTGGACGGGAGCATAAAATGGATAAATGAAGCAGTATTAAAGAATTGACATATAACAAAAATTTATGATGTCCAGAGACAGATTCATGATTCATCAAGCATTATTTCATATATATATATATACCGTATTTATTCTAATAAACGCCCCGGGGGCGAAAACAATTTCCGAAAGGGGGGCGTCAATTAGAGAAACGAATTTCATACCTTACTTCATTGACCTTTACCTGAATTTTGTTGAAACAGACTATAGTAATATACACGTGTTTCTTATTGTCTCCATAATCTATAAATAGCGTTTATCGGTAATGTGACCTCATCTAATAATTTGTAAAAATTTTCGAATGAACAAACGTGCACATCAATGGAACATAATTTCAACAGCGTACTGTGTAACTGACAGATTTATTTTTGGAACTTGTTCACACTGTGTTGGATTATCGGAGTGGATTGAAACATGGGCATTATTGATTTTTCGTTTCATGTTTCTGAGTGACCGGGTTGATGTCTTAGCAATATTGTAATGAGGGGGGATAGGACCTTTATCGGGACTCTGGGATTGGGTGTTTTTAAGCTCGGGACTTCGGGATTGACCCTTTCGGGATACGGGAATTCTTCTTTTCTGATTTCGGGATGTCGGGATTTACTTTATTTAAATTCAGGACCTCAGGATTTTGTGTTTTTAAGCCCGGGATTTCGGGGTCAGGACCCATCCTATCCCCCTTTGTAATGGGTTAGTTTCAATTTTATTTTTTTAACTACAAAATGGGGGCGTTTATTAGAAGTCAAAAGTTCTGAACGCTTGATTTTCAATAGGGGGCGTTAATTAGAAGGGGGGCTTTAAATAGAATAAATATGGTATACATGTGTGTATATCACTGTTATTTGAAATGAAACTCAATGATATGGCAAGTATAAAAATACAATTTACCATATGCTTGCCAGGCTGGGCACTTCCTCAATATGAGTTGTAGAGATATCAATTCTTTTAAAGCTTTAAAACAGATGTTTAAAAGAAACAACAGAATCTTACCCTGTTATGAATGATTTCATTTTTTCTGTCCATTACTATTCAGAATTTGGTTATTTCATGACTCAGAATATTGCAATATTTAAATTATCAAATCTTTTAAAAAGTACTTAAAGTGCTCAGATTCATTTGCTTTAACTGTTGTGACATCTAAAATCCTTTTGAGGAACTTACTGATCGCTAGGCCTCAGAGTCCCAAAAAGTGTTGTCATATGGCAGAGAGCAATGATCCATCTATGGATAAACAGGGCATAAATTGACAATCCTGTCGCAGTTAAATGGCTTTCAAGTTAAAAATGTTACAATATTGAAATTGTAGTCGCCCCTTCAATGGGCATCCGGATTAAGGCAACCTAATTTGTCTTTTTAATTGTTTTGCTGACCTTTGATTCAAACAGTTTATTATATTGCAAAAAATTGAAAATAAAACAATAAAAAGCATTATTTTTAAACCAATAAATTCCTGCCAAAAAGTAATTTATGAATGGTTTATTTGAATTACTTTTTGACTAAAATTAGTTTGAATAGAAACATTTTAATTGTTTTAAATTTTTGTAATTAATGAAACCCATTCATCACCTTAATAAGGAATTATTGACCTCAGCTTTGCCGCAGTCCATGAACTGTTGTATCCCCTGAAATGCCATTTATCATACCAGCTAAAATGTTCTGATGCATGAGAAAAATTTCCAAACAACATTACAAGAGCCCATTGATAATGCCATCATGTTAAAGCATACTGCACTTAATTTTGGGTTTGTACTATCAGATAAATCAGAAGTGCAGTTTAAGTTTTTCTATATGCAAAGTTTTCCTAGGTTCTGTCTCTCTACCTCAATGGCTATAAATACAGTAAAGTTTAGAAATTAAGTTTATTTGAAATCTAAATATATAGAAGTATGTGTTTAATTAAGATTTATTTTGCATTCAATTATAACCAGTGTGTAAAACGAAAAAAATTCCACAGATATTTTTTTACCTCATTACAAAATAAACGTGATACACTCACTTGAATTCCTTTCAACTGTCTATCCATATCTTCTGTGTCTCAGAATTTTAATGTCCAACAACTTAAAACCACCATTTTTTGTTGTATCCTATCTTTCTGCTACAAATGTCGAGAAATCTCTGACATTAATTTAGGCACAGTTACACACAAGATTTTTTATCAAAACAGTTATTTCTTTCACATCAATTTGTGAAGTGAAGGCAATACACAGTTTGAAACAGACTACCTAAGATTTATCATGTGACCTAGTTTCTCTGTAAACATAACTATACATTGTACAAACAGATTTATGATTTACAAAAGTAGCCTTACACCTTCAGATTACCTGTCGACCCAGGTAATGCAACTTCTCCGCCTTCAAACCTTGCGTAGTGTAGTCCTTGGCTTTACAATAGAATTATAACACCAGAACCCGCTTGTGGAAATTTAAGCATGATTAATAGGAATGTTGGTATAATATGAGAAAATTGTTCAATAATTAAACCAAGGATCAAAATCTCTCAAGGTAACCTTTTTAAGTAACCTGCTGCTTAAAATATTAAATGGTTTCTAGAAATAACCAACCGGTGCGCTTCCTGAAAAATTCAATACCAGTTTTGATATCTTTGAATGAAAAAAAAAAGTTTACACACGCTTTATATATATCATATATATGTATTATAAACAAGTCTAAATTGAAAACAACGTTCAAACCTATGATTGCGTTGGATAAAAACCGCAATTTTTATATGTGTGCATGTAACAAGTTTCATTGAAGAGGGGTCTAAATACAACACTAACAACATTTTCCAAAAGACCAAAAGAGTGAAAAAATATTTTTTAACAAAATGCATTTGACTAACAGGTCAAACAACTGATTTTATTAATATATGTTCTTTCTGTACCTTATACAATGTAAGTCTAGGTTTGCATGACATCAAACATTTTTTTCAGGCCTTTTAAGATGAAATAAACATTTTTTGGAGAGATTTTAGATTTGTGAAACTTTTTATTCATTAATAACTTTTTCAACTAGGGTTCACTTTCTTCAAATTTGCAGTATGAATCATTCAATTTCCAATGAGAACAAGAAATACAATTTTGGTGTGCGACATCCATATACTTATAAATCTTACTTGCTTAAGGTCATGCTTTTCATGGGCTGCCTAAGAAATCTTAATGCTAAACCCTTTGGAATTTTACTGATTGAATATCTATTTGTGAAAACATCGTTCATAGTTGAAATTGTGCTTTGAACTGGCCTCCAGTAATTGTGAGTACCTGAGGACTGAGTTCCCCAAAAAACTTATGACAAAAGTTGATCCTTAGTATATAATAATGAATTGTACAAAGCTTACGATCAACTTAAGTCGTTAATGTTTTTGTGACTCCCAAGTCCTTTTAAAACTTTGGATCTTTGTTTATGCTCCTTAGTATGCTATCTCTAGGTCATGAAGTTTTCTCTAAGGTTAGACAAAATTATCAAAGTTCTCTAATTTTTCAAACCTGAGTATATGTATCCAAATACTAAATACCAAAATTAATTTATCAGTTAATCAAGTCATTAAATCCTCATTTGGTAAGAAACACGTTGTTGTCTCATTGACAATTATTTACACATATTCTCATTATGTTATGAGGAAAACACTAAATTTAGAAAGGGTTAATAATCGCTTTTTTTCATAATAACATATTATTTAAGTTTAATAAAAGTCCATGAAGCTACACCAATATCATTGATGAATAAAAATCAGACACCAACTTTGAAACCTAGATGTTATCATCACAGCAAACTTTGCTATTTTTGATCGTTGGCATGCAATACAATACATGGTTCGTTCTTATGTTGTACTGTTATACCACTGTCCCAGATTAGGGGGAGGGTTGGGATCCCGCTAACATGTTAAACCCCGTCACATTATTTATATATGTGCCTGTCCCAAGTCAGGAGCCTGTTATTCAGTGGTTGTCGTTTGTTTATGTGTTACATATTTGTTTTTCGCTTATTTTTTTTATATAAATAAGGCCGTTAGTTTTCTCGTTTGAATTGATTTACATTGTCTTATCAGGGCCTTTTATAGCTGACTATGCGGTATGGGCTTTGCTCATTGTTGAAGGCCGTATGGTGACCTATAGTTGTTAATGTCTGTGTCATTTTGGTCTCTTGTGGACAGTTGTCTCATTGGCAATCATACCACATCTTCTTTTTTATATGTATATCTTGTGTGTTCGTTTCCCCGTCTGTCTGAATAAATGCAAAAAAATGTAACCTGAATAATGCAAGTTCATACATAAACAGTTTGACAGCAAACAATGTAATGGCTTCTAAGGTAAGACATTGTGTTAAAGCTATTACCCTTAATTATGCTTGGCCTCAGCACATTTACCACTACACATAATTGTGCAACAACTGACAATGAAATCAAATCATTTGTGCAACAGGATGGACAACGTTTTATAAATATATAATTCAACACCATGTAATTCCTTCATACATTTTTTGGTTCATTAGAGAAGTCTTAAAATAAAATGAATTTCTTACAGGAAGTCTAATAATAATATCAAATATTTAATTTATTATTGATGATCAGAACATTTTCTTCAGAGTCAATTAAAAAAATAGCAACTACATTCAATACTGTATTCTAAGAAAATATTTCTCAACTTATAAAAATAAAATTTGGAATGTCATGGTAAATGATATGCTTGTCTCAAAAAGCATGTTTAACCCAGCCACATTCTTGCGCTTATCCCAAGCCAGGAGCCTATGTCCTTTGTTAGTCTAGTAAGTATAATTTCTAATTTTAGTTTCTTGTGTGTATAATTCAGAGTTTAGTATGATGTTCATTATCACTGAACTAGTATACATATTTGTTTAGGGGCCAGCTGAAGGACGCCTCCAGGTGCAGGAGTTTCTGGCTTCATTGAAGACTCATTGGTGGGCTTTGGCTGTTGTCTGCTCTATGGTCGGGTTGTTGTCTCTTTGACATATTCCCTATTTCCATTCTCAATTTTATTGCATATATAACATTATAAATGGACATAATTTGAAAGCAGTTATAGTTAGAGAACAAACCAAAAATTTAGCAGTTTTAGCATTTGTAAAGGGGCAAACACTTGAACAGTAAAAGTGACTCCACTAAACTTCAAACTTCATCTACTTTTTTGGTAATAAGCATATTGTATAAGATTCAGAACAGTTGGTTGAGGCAAACTTTAGAGAACAGAAACATAGAATTAAGCAATTTTTCCATTTGTAAAGGGGCATATCACTAGAAAGTCAAGAGAAACCACCAACATTCTCATTTGATCTCAGTTATTTGGTAATAAACATTGTGTATAAGTTCCAACCAGCCAGAATATGTACTCTGCCTGCTTTCTAAAGAACCATCATCAATGTACAAAATGTATTTCTAACAACACACATACCAACCTGTACAGCTGTACCAACCAATCAGAATGTACTCGTGTCTGCCATTTAAAGAACCATCATCATATATTACTTACAACCCCTACAATACCAGCCTAACCAGCTGTGCCAACCAATCAGAATGTTCTCTGCCTGCCAAATTAATAACCTTCATCACAAACAACCTAAACATATCAACCTGTTACATGTACAGCTGTACCAACTAGCCACAATGTTCTCTGCCTGACATCTAAAGAACCATCTGACATCATATATTACTTTCAACTTTTAGTTAACAATACCAACCTGGCCACTGTACAAACCAATTAGAATGTTCTCAGCCAGTCAAATTAATAACCATTATCAATGTATTACAAACAACCCAAACATACCAACCTGTACAGCTGTACCAACCAATCAGAATGTTCTCTGCCTGCCATCTAAAAAACCATCATCAAATATTACTTTCAACCCACACAATACCAATAAACCAGACTGACTTCTGTCTGTCATCTAAAACCAACAATGACTACAGCTACATGTTTAATGCAGGGAAAGCAGCAAATTGTCACCAGACTTAGTAGATCTAAGTTCCTATGTAGGACTTTATAAACCAAAAAAAGATAGATCTATTGTGTCACATTGTCAAAAAAAGTATCAACTAATTTTACTAGGCCTGCATAATACATTTTGTACATAACATTACTAACTACAAGGGTTTTACATATAACCAGTGATGATAAAGTATTTTATGAGATGAGATGTAAATAGCTCTGTTCACTAGAACAGATAAGTATGAGTTTATTGCTGACAGATATAATTATAAAATATTCATTTGTAACAAGTAGTGTGTTAAACAAATACATTTCATCATTTATCATATATATATGAAACTATTTAGAAATTATGGGTACACACATAAAGTAATGTAATGTCAAAATGTATGTATGTGTTACCTTAAGTACACAGATCAAATAAAATAAGTAGCAAATGATGTGCCCGTCCCTTTTGCAAAGAATAAACGTAAATAACTTCTCATTATCATATCAGAAATTTATAAAAAAATTAAAGGGAGTTTATCTTCATAGATATATCAGTCACCAAAGTTTCATGAAAACTGTCCAAAGTTCTTAAAGTAAAAGATATTTCCTGATAACTGGAAAATCATTCCCTTTTTCTGAAAAGAATGTGTCCAAAGTACACAGATGCCCCATCCACACTATCATTTTCTATGTTCAGTGGACCATGAAAATGGGGTAAAATCTCTAATTCGGCATTAAATTTGAAAGATCATATCCTAAGGAACATGTGTACTAAGCTTGAAGTTCATTGGACTTCAACTTCATCCAAAACTACCTGGACCAAAAACTTTAACCTGAAGCGGGACAGACAAACAGACGCACGCACGGACAAACGGAAGCACAGACCAGAACACATAATGCCCATAAATGGGACATAAAAATGTATAAAAATTAAAAAGGAGCAATAGACAACAGATATAAACAACTTACTATAGTTCAACAAGAACTGCTGAAAGCATTTTTGAGTTATTGTCCGAAAACTGGAAAATCCCCCCTTTTTTTTTTATAAAGAAAACCTCATAACTTGAAAACATAAAATCTAAACCGTATCAAATTTGAAAGGTAGCTGTTTTTGTTATTTTGAAATAAACTGCAAATGTTGAAAAATTAAATAGCCAAGTTTTCAGTCAATGAACCATGATTGTATTTGTAAAGGGTGACCCAAATAGTTTCTGTGGAAATAAGATATATGCCAATAGTAATACATCTGCATACTTAATTTCAAAGACTTCTCATGAGTCACAGAGTCACTGTCAGTGGTTCCCCTTTAACTGACCTTATCACAAACTTTAACATGTAAAATATGCAAATGACCAGGACTAAAAAGGGAAAGGCCAACTTATCACCAAGTAATTGTAAACTGCATATCAAATATCATGGACTTATCGTTAGTGGTTCCCCTTAATTTGACAAAACACTGCAAACCAAATATTGTTGACCTAACTGCTGGCTGGACCTTAACACAAATAAATACATTGTTGAAGCTGTCTTTGCCACAGGCAACAAAAACAAATTCCTCAAAGAATTCAGCCAAATGTGTTGAATAATTTGTTTTTGTTTTTTAGTATTTGTCTTTCATTAACAAGTCTATTCTTGCCTGGTATCGTAGTGTACAGAATTACTATCCAAATGAGGTTACAAATGTATGCCAGACTGTGATTCAAATCCTACTACACAGGAAGAGCTTGTAATCTATTTAGCATTAATGGATTATATACTGGTTTTCTTTGCTGTGGCCATGGTAATCCTCTTTAAAAAAGGGGGTAATCCTATTTCCAAGCCCCCAACTGTTCAATTAGAAACCATGCATGTGACTGTGGATTCTGGTTTACTGTTGGACATGGCAATCTTTTGTAAATTGAATCAGAGCATCTTTTCTATTTTACTTGATACATTTTTTTAATCATAGTCTCCAAACCTGTCCATTTAAAGGGTTAGGCTGCACACCCTTACTGCAATTTAAGGTTAAACAGTACTGCCATTGTTTATGGCAATGTTTTCCCTTCTCACTTTGGGTGGTAATAGCTGATCTTCCAGTTGTCAATGAAATTAACAAGTCAATGTCGTCATAGGTCAAAAAGCAATAAATTATTTATTATTTATGTTGCTTTTGGTTGCTCTGGTCTAGCATGTTTTTACTTCATTCTAAAATGTGTTGCTTATTTTTATTGCATGATATGTATGTCAGATTTCAACTTCGTATTACAGGTTTTTTATATGTCAAAATGAACTGTTTTTATATTATTTATATGTTTTTATATTTGGTCAAAAGCTCCTTAGAGCTTGTGTTGCTTATTTGCACTTATGCCGAATCAAAATAAAGTTTTCTTATCTTATCTTAATAAATAGATTATCATTGGTCATCAACTCGATTGCTTTTCTCACTGCTCAAGCCAGTATCAATCTCCTCGTTGAGATGATCGATAATCTATAGGTACATGTATCAAGAAATTGTTGTTTGAAAATCTCTTAATGTAGTAAAAACTTGATGCTTAATAATACCATGTCTTCAAACAGGACCAAAGAAGAAATAACTTTCTGTAACTCTTAAATAGTCTTCATATATATTTATGCTAATCTAAACACTGTCTTCATTGTTTTAGGTATTTCAAATCATTCATCATCTGATCAATTTATTTCAGCTGTAGAAACATTTTTTGTGGGGTTTGAAACTTCGTTTTTGTGTCTATATAAGATTTCATGGGGATTTAATATTGTGGTTACCAGTAAATGGAATTGATGATATATGTAGGATACATTTTTCGTGGATTTTTAATTTCCTGGATATATACTTTCAACAAAATTAAATCCTCCACGAAAGTTTCTGCTTTTCCAGTATACAAACAATAATTTGCACAGAAACTTCAGTTCAAATTAAATAAGGTAACAAGTACATGACTTCTTGCAAAATTGCATCCAAGTACACAAAGTCCAGGTTCATTTGCCCATATACATGTACAATGTACCTGTTTGTACAAAATAATCATGTTTGGTCTGCGTAGAATATATTACCTCCTGAACACCTTTTAAGGTAAATCAGATGGGGTGTATCAACCTAATGTTAATCATGATTGTATGCATATACCCCTGGTATGCAATGTATATATATATAGCAAAATGATTGAGAAGGGGGTCTTCCAGAATTTGACCTTATTTCATCTAACATGATAAATGCAAGATATTCAATTTGCATTTGATGGCATCATGGTGTAAAATAAATATACAGCATGTTTTATCATGATCCTTTATACATATATACATTGTACCATAGGTTTTCAAAACAGCTTTCCATTTAACTCATTTATATATCACAATGAAAAGCTATGTGTCAACATTTTGTAATACACTTCATAAAAAAATTCATGTCTTGTTAAAAACACAAATCAATTCAAAAGTAAATACAAAGTGTACAAAAGAGCTCAAAATTTCAAATTAAGCACACTTCAACTGTAAATTTTATTTACTTTTGAGTAGCTGGCATTTTAAAAACACAAGTGGTATGTGGTTAATTTAAGTTATTGTTCATAGATGGTACAAAATTAAGTTGTGAATTTTTGCACCAACTTGGTCAATATTTGTATTTTAATGTCAAAATTTATTCAAATTGAACTTTCAATGAGTCACTGTACTGTTCTATTTAAAGTTACAATGTATTACAACTTTCTTTTCATTGTTTATATTCAACTAAGTCTGCACCAAAATCTTTTACAATTTCTGGTCAGAAGACCAATATTCCAATATTTGTTTGAGTCTAAACAAAGTTTTCCAGATACTTATAATAACAAGTCCAAATAAAGTTTTACTAGACAGTGCTACTAAATACTAGTCTGATGCCCATGACTGTCAACTCTTACATGTACATGAACTAATTGAAAGAATCAATGCATTTTCTATATAAATAGCATTAATGGTATTACAATATACATCTCTCATTTTGAATGTACATGTATATAAGTTTCTCATAAACATCAATTTCTATTACATGTATTAACACCTTAAACAGTTTTTTACCACCAAGCTTCTGCACACCATAAACCAACTTATTTTCACAAGCGATTTATTTTCGCGACTTTCGTGAGTAGAAAAATAACTCAAATATGTAAAAATTGATTATGTATAATTATTAAATTGGTTGCAATGAATTGCATCCCAGTTAAATAAAAACCAATAATTTCACATGTGAAATAAACATGGTTATTTCACTCTCTGACGCCGTATATACAACAATAGGTGTTGTCAAGGGGAACGATCAAAACAAATTGTGAATGCGTAGGGAAAAATTATAGTTCCTTATATTTTCTACATTAATTTCATTAAAAAAGCCATTTGCCAATAGCTCAATGTAAGAATTCAAATATCGAAAAATATTCAACTCGTGACAGAAGAAGACTGTCATTAAGGTGGCTCAGGCCTATTCGAAGTTTCTATCAGAAGTGCCGTATTTTTTGTTATTTTATTCCTTACAGAAAGTGAATCAAATTAGTTGAAAACAAATAGGGGGTCACCGACCATTTAAGCTAAAATTTTTACTTTCAAACATTTATGTCAAAGGGACCATTTTTCAATGAAATGATAGGGAAAATAGGTGTTGACATATTTTTATCGGAATAACAAAAAAACGTTCTATGACACTTGGTCCAAAACTGCAATTTAAAAAGGTGAAATATAGCTTCAAAGGATGATAAAATAAAAAACATATGTCACCGATAAGGAAAAACAATTATTTTGCATTAAAACCCCAATTTTGGCGTGAAAATGCTGACAATGGGTGAAATGTCATTTTGACCCTCTAACAAATACGGATAATAACGGCAATATTCTATTAGTCACGTAACTACAACAATTTCACATTTCTGATCAATCAAAATATTAAAAAATTTTATATCGAATTTACGACTAATACTTTTGTAATTCATGCGTGAAATTATGCGCAGTCAAATAGTCCCAAGCCACCTTAAACTCATGCGAAACATGCATTTGTGAATTAATGTTGTTGCGAAATAAAATACAAGCAGTAAGCTAGGTAGGAGTAAAACCAATGAATACAAGTAATCCTGTGTTAGGATGCTAACACAAAAGTCACCAAAACGGACCCCACATCATTGTTCTGCGGTATCATTGATGCCAAATAATGTGTGTGTAAAGTTTAATTCAATATGAAGAATTAAATTTTTTTTGGACATTTTAGCTGTTTCCATGGCAACGGCGGCCATTTTGAAAATTTCAAACTCAAAATTAAAGTCTACACAAGTTAGGCAACATTTGTTATAAGTTTCATTAAATTTGAAGCATTTTGATTTTTTTAATATTTTTGCTGTTTCCATGGTAACGGCGGCCATTTTGAAAATTCCAAACTCAAAAGTCAATTCTACACAAGTTAGTCAACATTAGTTATAAGTTTCATCAAATTTGAAGCATTTTGAAGTTTTTCATATTTTTGCTGTTTCCATGGTAACGGCGGCCATTTTGAAAATTCCAAACTCAAAAGTCAATTCTACACAAGTTAGTCAACATTAGTTATAAGTTTCATCAAATTTGAAGCATTTTGAAGTTTTTCATATTTTTGCTGTTTCCATGGTAACGGCGGCCATTTTGAATATTCCACAGACAAAGTGCTGCTGCAAATTGTTCTCTCCATAATTATATACCATCATATACCATTAAATGTGTCTAGAATAAATTTAACTTTGATGTTCTGGAATGTTCCATGAAAATTCACCCCCCTAAAATTATGCCAGGAGACCCCCTACTGAAATAAAAAAAGTTCCATGTTGAAGCAGACATGTGTCTCTTAATATTCATAGAAGTAATCATTATTCCATCTACTCTACATACAGTAGGAAATTTAAGAAATGTAAAAAAAAATTGACCCCACCCATCTTTGAGCCCCCCTAATTATGCCAAGATGACACCCTGGTATCACGGACATTGGGTTCTGCAACCCCCATGATGCAGACCCATACCCAGAAAAAATATAAAGTTTCCATCCTCTACTGCTTCCCAAAAAATGGTAGGACAGTTTAAGGGGTCAGAAAGAGAAGAATAAGAATAATAACTAGATTTGCCATTGCAAGCAATAGCGGATGTCACCCTTCCCCCCATTGTCACTAAGCGGTAGCCATTTCAAAACAACTTAACAGTGAATGCAGATCTATGAATTGCGATATATCTTTCTGTAAATTTTCACTAATATAAGAGCATTGTCAAAAGTTTCACATTTCTGCTGTTTCCATGGCAACGGCAGCCATTTTGAAAATTGCAAAGTCAAAAGTCTCATCTATACATGCCAGTTGACAATAATATTAAGTTTGATTAAGTTTGGAGCATTTTGAAAATATTTGACATTTCTGCAGTTGCCATGGCAACGGTGGCCATTTTGGAAATTCCAACTCCAAAAGACTCATGCAGACTTGACAGTCAACAATCATACTAAGTATCAATACTTTTTGAGCATTTTGAAATTTTTGAAATTTTTGACATTTTGGCTGGTTTCTATGGTAACACAGACCATTCCAAATTTCTAATGGCAGATACCACATTGGTACATGGGAGGGAACATACCATAAGAGTTTCAATGGATTTGACCTACCATTTTAAGGAAGTAAATGCCACTTTTTAAGGTTTTTAAAGCGTTTTGACCTTTTTGCCTTGTTTCCATGGTAACGGCAGACATTTTTGAAATTCCAACGCCAAATTACACATCTACCAATGTTGCTCATCGTTCCTGTGGAGTTTTTTTAAATTTGGAGCATTTTGATATTTTGGAAATTTTTGGTGTAGTTTCCATGGCAACATGATAGTTCCAATGATTGCCAAAATCATCCAAAACCAGTATGTGCCCGGCACCTACATTGTATCAAAATATAATGATTCTAAGTTAAAGCAACTCCAAATATTCCATTAAAACCAAAAACTGGAATTTTTCACATTTGTTCCGTTTCCATGGTAACGGCAGCCATTTTTAATGGTCTTATGACCTACTGCAACCCGAAATTTTGTGTTCCTCATTATAGTCAACTATCATTAAGATTGGTTCCATTGTCTCCAAGAAAACTGCCGGACAAAATCATTGGAAGAATAAGAATAATAATAGTAAAGAAACAGAGGAAAAGCAATATGTCACCCGACATTGTCGATCGGGTGACATAATAATAAGAAACGATACAAAAACAATAAGTCCCCAAAACTCCGTTTTGGTGACTTAAATATATTTTAAATGAAAATTGAAAGATACATTTTTAATTATTTTACAGCTTGCAGTGAGTTTAAAAGCTATTTGGTTATCTGCTTCTGTATCTCTTTTACAAGTCTTGAAAACAAATGACTTAGCCTTTCATCATCATGACAATATTCATTATTCATTTTGTCAAATTATAAATAATTCTCTAACAAAAACCAGTTTACGTTTTCAGAATGTCACTATATGAATAACACATAGTTGAGAGGTTGATAGAGCAGACTGTTACCCCTAGAAAACATTGTCAACCCCTGCGAAGCTAAGGTTTACAAAAATGTACAATGCTTTTTTGAGGGGTACCAATCTGCTCTATCACCCTCTCAGCTATGCGTTATTCAATTTATTATACTGAATGTCCTATCATTATTGTCTTTTACAGAATAATTTTATGTTAAAAGTATTTTCTGTTTTCAAATACATAACAACGTTACAGGTCTTAGAAAAAACAACAAAAGTGAGGCAAGATGTTTTATTTTGACATTCAAATAATAAAATCTGCGCCAAAACTTAGAACTAAAGCATTGTATTTTATTTAATGGATATAAATTCAATTCATTGTCCTTTCAATTATCGATTTTTGATTGGTCCGGACGAGAGGGTGACATTCAAAAAATTGTCACCCGCTCAGCCTTGTGACAAAGTAAATTAACACCCTGGTATTAGTCAATAACAAACTATAGCAATACTAATGTCTAATTCAACACAAACCATTTATATTTAAAACGGATGCAAACAGATCCAGGGAGAGAATGTGAAAGGGGATGAATGAGAAATTAAGAGAATGGGAGCGAACATGATTGTGGGCAAACAGACCTGGATTCAAGTTTAAAACGTGGACAGGTGGATAAGCCGGTCAGGAATCCACCTTATCATCACTATTTGTCCCTCATTACTGGACATCACAAAAGTTCCCAGAATATTTAGACACCACAATAGAAAATATTTAACGTCACAATGGAAAAGTGCGTGTTGTATGACGTCATAAGCTAAACCGGGGGAAATTTCTTGAGTCAAGCGGGACAGATTTCCAAATAGCGATAAGGTGTATTGGAACTGTACACATACTTCTTATATTTAGTTTTAACATCAGTTTAGGGACCTAATTACTTAAATGGGATCTGCATTTACTTTCATAATCATAAAATGAGATATCCCAATTTATATATACATACTTCCAAAACTCGTCGGTTATCGATTCACTTAATCAGAGAGTAAAGACACATACATGTATTAACAACCCCTTTTAGGGACTCATATAAAACAATAAACGTTTGGTTGATATCTCTAGAAAACAATTTATATTTACAAGCACTTCTGTGAAACTACTGACTGTTGATCAATCACGATCTACAACTTCTTCTCGATCGGGACCCTGTAAAAGTCAAGTTTTTCTCGGACATTTTACTTTAATTTAAAGCTATAGAATGATAAAAACTGTCAGATTTCTTACCTTTTTTGTTGTTGTAGATATCAGTTATTCTTAATTACATTCTTAAAGGCTAGTATTTTGTAAAGGTAAGTCATAAGTTCACTTCAGTTTTCAAAGATGGCGGTGAAATGCACCCAGTGACGTAATTTCAGCAACAACTTCGGATTCCGGAAGTGCCACTTAAAAAATAATATGTATTGAAAAAAGCCCGCGAAAATCAGAAATTATGATATTATCTTATAACATGATAACAACAACAATACTTTATTTTAAGAGGGTTACACAGTTAGCTATATATAACTAATCAGATTATCTTCCCTGAGGCCCTCATCATGAGAAATCAAACAAAATGCAAACATATACATTGCATACATTGGTATATAAGAGGGGGAGGACAGGGGTAAGGGAGACAGGGAGAAAGGGGGTAGGAGAAAGGAGAAAGGGGGTAGGAGAAAGGAGAGGAAGGCTGGGAGAAAGGAGAAAAAGTTGGAGAAAGGAGAAAAAATAAAATATCTCTCCTTTTAAAAAATGATCTAATATTTCAAGAAAAAATATCTCAAAAGGAGATGTTTTATTCTAGTGGGAGAAAGGAGAACGGGGGTAGGAGAAAGGAGAAGAGGGTGGGAGAAGGGAGAAGGGTACCCCCCTGTCCTCCCCCTCATATAAAGTCAAGTATGATAATAATGTTCAATGACAACTTGATAAAATGTGATTGAAAAAAAATAAACATGATGACATGATCTGTTTTTAATATTATTGATACAGCTAGGTTGATTTCAATAAATGATCTGTTATTTTGTATTTGAAAGCATTAACATTTGTAATATTTCTTAATGGTACCTATTCGGTATTGGCAAATTATTCCACAAGAATGAGGCCCCTCATGGGGGGGTCCTAGTAATCACATAATCACCATTTTTTTGCCAATATAATCACATAATCATTAAATATTTGCTTATCTGAGGGGGGATAGGAGGGGTCTTGATCCCGAAATCCCGGACTTGAAAAAACGAAATCCCGAGGTCCCGAATTTAAATAAAGCAAATCTCGACATCCCGAAATCCGAAAAAAAGGATTCCCGGATCCCGAAAGGGTCAATCCCGAAATCCCGAGCTTAAATACACCCGATCCCGGAGTCCCGATAAAGATCCTATCCCCCCTCTTATCTTTAGTAATCAAATAATCATAAACTAAAAATACAGTCCCAGGTAATCAAATAATCATGAAATATTTGGCTTAATAATCAAATAATCATTAAAAAAAACGGCCAAGTAATCACATAATCAAAAACCCCAAAAGATGTTTTTAAAAATTCTGTTTTTGGTTTAGGCAGCAACCATTTGATTTTGTGGAGGGGGCTATGGATTTTTTTTTTGGAAAAACTTTGTTTTTTCGCCTTTTTTCGCCTTCGAAAACAATCTATTTTTTTGGCGACAAGTCGACAACAATTTTTTTCTTTCAATTTTAGCATTAAATATAGTGGCAGCTGAGAGTGAAAAAAACTATTTTTTTTTCTCAAGGTTGAAAACGTTATTTTTTTCTCCAAAAACTGGAAACAAACTTTTTTTTCCAAAAAAAAATCCATATGAGCCTCCTAGTCCAGCCCTGGCAGGGCTGGACTAATGAGCCCCCCACCCAGAAAATCAAATGGTTGCTGCCTTAGGGAGTATGAGGTTTCCTTGAACAGCATTTCTCAAGGGGTATGGATTTCTGTCTGAAACATAATGAAACTTGTTAGTAAGACCATAGAAGTTAGCAATTTCAATGTCTTTTATATAAATATAGCTGTTTATGCCATGTATGCGGTATGGCCGATTAGCTCATTATTGAAGGCCGAAAGGTGACCTATAGTTGCTAACTTCTATGGGATTGTCATTTGGTCTCTGGTGGAGAGTTGTCTCATTGGCAAATTGCATTTTCATTTTTTATATCAATTCAGTAGCCACCGCAATGCGTTTTGTCGAGCTGGATACATATATTTGAATTCACCCGCTAGAATGGACAATGGGAGACAATTCATATAACACAAGAAACCGTATGGGAAAGATAATTCCTACAACACGAAATTGCAATTGCCTATTTTACGCTTAGTTTTACTCTGTGTGTGTTGCTGATATATATTAATGAAAATTAGTGAAATGTTTTTTTTTATAGCAAAAGTTAGTTTAAAAAAAGATCAGCATGATCGAAGTATTAATATGCATTGAATGACGATTAAAATTAAAAAAAAAGTCAAAACTGTACGATCGAAACAGCAATTGTAAATAACATGAAAATCAATTCTATGGGGGGGTGTCTTCTATGAATAACTTTTTACAGGAGTTTCTGTCCCTTAATTACAATTTTTACCCATTTTTTTCATTTTCCATTTTTGGTCTAGCAAAAATTATATCAACAATGCAAAATGATGGCCCATACACGGTTTCCATGCAACACAAATATTCTATTAGGTTTTGCTTTTATCAAAGTCTCTAATATTTTTTAATGAGTCCAACGTTTAAATCTAATTACATGTACCAATTTTGATAACATAGAATTACCTTTAAATCATAATCCTCCCCACAAAAAGAACCCGGCCCTCCCCCCCCCCCCCCCCCCCCCCCAAAAAAAACATCAAAATAAACCCAAACAGTAGAAGTATGAATATTTAGTTACAGTACAACTGTTCGAAGAAATTACTGAATATTGTGGATATTCGCATATCACATTAATATGTAAATTAATAAAAGTGTAAATGATACACCCATGCCATACCGACCGACAAATCGCTGCCAACACTGTGACAATGGTGTGTCAGGCGTAAATACTACATAGGCGTTCTTTAAAAAAAATGAAATCATAAATTATTATAACTCAAGGCCGTGCGCCCAAGAGAGAATCAAATAGTAAACAATCATGTCATTGTCAGATCCCACATCTCAGCTGAAGGCCTCCTCTCAACAATTGCCGTGAATTGCGTGAATGTTCGTACTATGTTATGTTTTCTTAAACTACACAAAACAGGCAAATCGTTTTATTTCAGTTTAAGTAAGTGTTCTACTGCTATTTTTTTTTTGTGCATTCAACGTTACTAGTTCCCTAAGGAACTTGTTATTAACTTTTGCAATTCAGCAAAAGTAAATAATGGAATAAACTAGTTTTAAGTAAACCGGCCTCTTTGGATATTTAAGATATGATTACGCGCTTTTGATGTACCGTGACTTTCAATTCAATTTTGACTTTTGCACACTCTTCCCTACACTTCCACAAAATCTTATCAAACTGAATTTTCTTTTTTGAATAAAAATGTATTTTGCAGAAATACTGAGCTGCAAGGTAAATCTTTAAAAAATGGGATGTCCACAACACCTGACAAAACCTAGTGCTCGACTGTATCAACCAAATTGGCAATGGAACGAATAGAACACGACTGTCATACTCCTGACTATAGGTACATACATTTTCCGAAGAAAAAGCAGATTAAACCTGATTTTAAAGCTAGCTCAACCTCCCACTTGTATGATTATTGTTTATAGTTCTGTCTAATTAACCAAATTGGATCTGCATGGGAATATTATATCTTATAATACTTCTATGGTATGAGCAATTCGAAAAGACATAACTATTTTACGTAACAATAATGGGGATCCGGCTGCCACAATTGTGTAAAGATACATCATTGATATATACAACACAGTTCACTTAAAACAATCCAAAGCAAAAAAACAACCCACATGAAAGCTAGATGTACAAATTACCACAACAACTGACCAAATCAAGTGCTCGACTATATCAACCAATTGAACGAATAGAACACGACTGTCATACTGCTGACTATAGGTACAGACATTCTCCGAAGAAAAAGCGGGTTAAACCTGGTTTTATAGCTAGCTAAACCTCCCACATGTAAGCTAATTGTTTATAGTTCATGCTTATTAATCAAATTGGATCTGCATGGGAGTATTATATCTTATAATGATTCTACGGTATGAACAATTCGAACAGACATACATATTTTACGTAACAAAAATGGGGATCCGGCAGCCACAATTGTGTAAAGATACATCATTGATATATACAACACAGTTGACTTAAAACAATCCAAAGCAACAACAAAAAAACACATGAAAGCTAGATGTACAAATACCGAGCCGCGTCAACAGTCATACGTTTAAAAGAAACATAAAAGTACAAAGACAAAAAAAAAAGGAAATTATAAAACAATGGAAACGATACACAACGTCAACAACTCAAAAAGATCCGGTATTATTTGTCAGGTGGACACTTAGTATTGATTGTCAAAGTGAAACTAAATGATCTTGTTTCTTTTGTCTCCTTTTTTAATAGAGTCTGAAGGAACTCCGACTTATATGAAAATAAGAAAACGAGAGGCACACATTTGGTTTTCATATAGGAATGACGACAACCTGCTGGAAATCCATCTCCAAATTCAACTAAAATGTTGTCAATGAGAAGCTCTAGCAAACTGTTCTTTGGTTTATTATTTTACTTAACAATATGTGTCGAATTGTATCCCAACACAATAAATTTGTAGCGTATTTTAATTGAAAAAAGGCATTGTTGATAATGTCTTTTAGACGAATTTTCATTTTTATGCAGTAAGGTGATGAAAAGAATGGAAAAATAGTTTTGATAGAATTTATTTTAGAGAAGGGCCGAGATTAGATTCTTTTAGAGTTCTTAAGAATCCACATATAATTTATACCACATCGCATGGTCTTGGGAAATCCGATTGCATTTTTTGTAAATATGCTAGATATACTTGCTGAAACTGTGATGAGATGAGCAAACCTGTATTTTTCTTCTTGACAACATTCATATAAAAAGATGATGCAGAATGATTGCCAATGAGACAACTCTCCACAATACTTGGTATCAGCCTAATTAAAATATAGAACTCTAATTTCGTTATACATGTAGTGCATATATGGAGTATAACAAAATTAGAGTTCTATAGCTTAATTAGAATGAAAAATTATTGACTATCAAATGTTTAGAAGAGGCATTAAGGTATGATGTTGCTACCGTAATCGGCCGTGTATAGTACGCACTCCTTGTCTTGCCCCAAAATCGTGAAAACAAAATATGAAAAAAATAGTTGAAAATTAAAAAAAAGTCTAGTTCACTGTAAAAATCTGTTGCTAGGGACCTAATATTCCATGTATTTAATCTCTCTCGGTATGCTTTGATTGTTTTCTATAGAGCGAACGGATTTGAAAATGTAGAAGAATTTAAAAATTCATTCTTGAGAACGTATGTGTATACTATAGTATTATCGCCATCCCACCATCATACTGTTGGCTGCTTTGTCGGCCGGTTCAAACAAAAGCCGCTTTGAGAGTACTTGAAGTGTGTTTCTTATTCTAAAAATAAACTATTGTGTACTCTTTTATTTATTTCCAAATAATTTTCAAAATGCAATATTCGAATATCCACACTGACATTCATACCGTGATTTAGAGGCAAGGGATTTTTTACCAATTTTTCGTTTACACCAGAGCGTATTTTGTGACCTGACGAACATTTTTCTATAATCTATTTTAGATGGATGACGATATTTTGGTCCTTTTATGTATGTGTCATATGTATACAAATCGAGCATCCAGAACTTTAGAAGACTTGTTTCTGCATTGTTATGAATTACAGTGTATCAGTGGACAATAAGGTGGACAATAAGGTGGACGACTTTTGGACTTTCTGGGTGCAAATAGTCAATCAGGAGAAAAAAATACTCCTACTCCCTCCATAATATTTTATGGTCTTCCCTTACTTAGTAAAAGATCTGTCTAAATTTCATTACACTTACCGTTACCTCGAATTAATCTAAACTCTCTAATTAGACCGCAGAGATTATAACCAGAAAACTTACTTTAAATATATCTGATATTAGCAGCAAGATGTCCGTTGCTAGATTAGTTTTTTCAGTTCACTCAGGAAAATCAAAACAAAATTTTACGTAAAAGAAACGATATTCAATCCATGTCCGAATGTTGATCCCTTTCTTACGGTGTGAATGTATATTTCCTAACTCGTTGTTCGCTATGCTCGTTTCTGTAGTGACGTTTGAGATTTCAATGAACATGATTTATAAATATTACTAGAACACACCCGTTATATCGCGGGTCCGTGACTGAATTAAAGTATATAACTATGCGTAAGCCTTATTTTAGTATTGGTATTGTCATCTTATAAAGTCGTGCCGATTATTACAAGATACACAGTTTTCTCTGCTTTCAAATCTTTCTGTTTGAACCCGTCGACCTGGAACTTTTCAATTATTGGTAATATTCAGGTCCTGGAATTGAGTATTTTTTAATCAACAGCATTGTCCAATAAAGTTCAAATCTTTGATTCGCTGTTTTACGTCATGCCCGCTAACAAATTGAAAACTGTACCTCTACGCCTTAGTCCAAATTTTTAGTATTCGTATTGTTATCTTAGAAAGTCTTACTAATTAAAAACAAGAATGTGTCCCCAGTACACGGATGTCCCATCCGCACTATCATTTTCTATGTTCAGTGGACCGTGAAAATGGGGTTAAATCTCTAATTTGGAATTAAAATTAGAAAGATCATATCATACAGAACATATGTACTAAGTTTCAAGTTGATTAGACTTCAACTTCATCAAAAACTACCTCGACCAAAAACTTTAACCTGAAGCGGGACAGACGGACGAACGAACGAACGGACGAACGGACGGACGAACGGACGCACAGACCAGAAAACATAATGCCCATAAATGGGGCATAAAAACTACAATAGGGAATAATTTGACAATGATTGAATTTAGTTGTGTCGACTTTGTGATTATGACCCGTGTATATATTTGGTGGTGCGCCTGTTAGATGCGGAACGTACAGATAAGGTAATAGGTAACAAGTGAATATACTATTGGTATCGGTACCGAATTCGACCCGGAACTTGTTAATTATTGGCAATATTAATTATGTGGAAAACAAAAGGGTCTGGAGTGGTGTAATTTTTAATCTACACAATTGTCCTATATTAGCTATATATAAAGTTGAATTCGTTGATATGTCGTTTTAACCTGATGCCGGCTGATAAATTGGACCTCGTAATTTTAGTATTATAGATAACATGTTAGTAATTAAGTCATGAATTTCGTTACCATGCTTTACTTACTGAAACATTTACGTAATTCCTTCAAAGAAGAAAAGATTCAGTTTTGAAATTTTACTGCATCTGTAGAATTCTTATTTAAAACAGGATATCACATCCTAATTTTTACGTTAATGTTGTCAATAAAGCCCGTAAATTAAGAAACAATCAATGTAAACTCATTAATAATTTGAATAAACTTAATCTAAAGAGGACATGCTTTTCTCAGACGTTTTGACATCTTTATTCCAAATCTTTTGGAGTTGATTTATTTTATACTTTGGTATTGGAAACATATGTAAACAAAAACTATAAGCACCAGCAATAAGTAATAAGTAGCAAATTAAAACCTACAAATAATTGAAGCGTGACTAAAATCGTCAACAATCTTGGAAAACAGGAACTATTTAGTTGAAATTTGTTTTGAAATAACTTTCCGTAACTTGGAGTACCCCTAGATGACTAGTAAGTGTCTTTTGTCTTTATGTGAGATGTTTTTTTTTATGCATTTTGAAAATCTGATGAGTGAATCAATTTCCTACTGATTTTTTTACTGAGTTGTTCATTTGTTGTGAATTTACACCACAATCCAAGATATGAGTCCAGATTGAATGATAATACTAATATCTAATCCACCCATTCTATGTGTGCCTGTTCCAAGTCGGAAGCATGCATGTAATTCAATGGTGTTCGTTGGTTGCTTTTCTGCAATATTTTTTGTTTTTGTTTATTCTTTTGTCATTAATTTGTATGTTGTTTTTGTTTGTTTTAACTGTTTCATTTGTTATGCTGACTGCTGGGAGAACATGATTCAACGTTATTCGTTATCTTCACAATTTTGCTAGAAGATTTAAAGTTGAGTACATGTACTTAAGTTTCAAAGTTGCTCAAAATCTGTTGGAAGTGTACTGAACTGATAAACATTGTAATGTTGGAGAACATTTTATTTATTAGTTGGAATTGGGCCTTGAATTAGCTTTCAGTAACTAAGGTAACTAGGTTAGTCTTATATCGACAAATTGTGTCGATACCATTTGAAAGACATTGTATAGCTTTAATGAAACTATACAAAAAGAAATATGTTTTCATCTAATGTTGAAATAAAGAAATTATCAATCAATGAAATAAAGATGTTGTCGTTTTAAAATAAAAGTCATATGACGCTACGATTAATTGATTACTCTTATTAAAAATGGATGTTCATAGTTGAAATAGTTCAAACAACATCAATAACATCGAGCGGAATAGAAACGGTGAATGTGTCAAAAGGGCAACCCGACCAAAGAGCAGAAAACAGTCAAAGGCCACCAATGACGAATGCAATTCTTTAGACGATTCTGTTGAGTCTGAAACTTTTGATTCAAATAAGACTAATGTCTTGTCAAAAAATCGCCAGCACCGTATTAAAACCCACCAACAGTTTACACAGAGCCAGGACCCACTAGCATTTTGTTTATTTCCCCCGTGTTATGGATATTCCAAAATAAAACCAGCGTTGTTGTATAACTTGTGAGGCTCTGAAGCACTACGAAACATATTTAAAACACCTCAATTTTTTTCAATTAATATTCTAGAAAATGTAAAAATCATACTTTTCGTATTTTGTTCAAACATTTTCAACGACCATGCATATATTATAACGGTCAACACTATATTTAACAATTTTCAACGATCATGATCAAATCAACACAAAAGAACATTCTCTCGCAGGACAACGCCACCCTCTGTGAATTCAAGGAGGTCAGAAGTGGAATTAAACTTTTAGACGCGGTAAAACTGAAATGTTTTTATGTTTTAATCTGTGTTGTTTAGTGTAATCAAACCCAATACTATGGAAAAGTAAATGAAACAAGAAATTTCAAAATAAAGGACGCCCGTTTGATATTCTGGAGGGTATTGGATACAATAGTTACATCTTTGTACACGATTGATTCCTTCATTTTGTGTTGCAGAATCTTCCTTTTGATCATGTCTAATGCTAGGTTACTTATTGTCAGCTTTTACGAGACTAGGATATTAATTCAATAAATAATCCTGCATGGTATCCCCAGAAAATAAAATGGTTTACAAATTCCAGCCGATTTTGTGTCTAGTATACGGACTTACTTAACGACATTGGCAGGATTTGAATAACGGGTGTTCAAAGTAATTCTTTTTTAGTAGAAATTAGGCCAGAAAGCCATATCTATAGCATACTATTTCTTCTCTGCTTAGAAGTAACAGGTAAGACCTCCCCGTCTCATTTTGTCTATACATATACACTTAATATTCGACTAGGCATATTCAAGCATTGGGGAATATATCTAACACTTAATAGACACGACCTACCTGAATGTTATCTGTAATTTTAGATAAAAAAAAACAGCTGAAAATAAACCAATTAGGAAACACACGCAACACTAAATTAATATGAACGTGATATTGCGTGCAGAAAATAAAATAAAACTTAAGCAAACAAAAGAAATATTAATAATTCTATCTATACTGTCTAACTTTTAACGTATCAAATAACTTGTACGTATTTGACATAGTGTCATTCATGAAAGCTTGATCACGTTCTTGTTTGTTTACAGCTAGGCTTTCAACATTGATTTCAATTGATTCAACGTTATGGTTAAACTATACCTATATTTTTGTTTGTTTACTAAAAACTATGTTTCAGACAACGATTTAAAGACACGAACTTGAACACCTGGTCATTCAGTACTCTATGTTACTCAATTTTACATTACGTTTTACCAGAAGTCCATTACTAGACTAGTCTAGTGATGGACTCCTGGTTTTATTTATATTCACCATCTATATCTATGCATGTCAAAAACATCGAAAATTATGAAGCCATCATATAGACCTATATATATATATGTTTGTTTATTATATTTGTAAAAGAATATTATATTACAATGATATTATATTATGCTCCTTGTGAGCCCATTTTATGGAAATAAAGCATCTTCTTCTTCTTCTAAAGACCTCTGACCATCATATCAAAGGGGCATTACTGCAAGATTTGGAGATACAGAAATTTCCTGCAATAGAAACATGTCCAAAATTGTACAATCCGTTATATATACTTTCTTGGTGTGCCTACTCTCGCTATAAACAAGGAGACGTGGATAGGCCCATATAGCAAAAAATGGGAAAACATAGTGCGGTATGAACTCGAACAGAGTTCTTATGGGTAACAATGATGGAATAACAAAGCTTGCGTTTGATCTTGACTATAACTTGTACCGATAAAGTCTGATGTAGTGAATTGAAAGAATAGAAATATTCTATACACTTAACTTAAAGGGAAATTCCGCGATTTTTTACTTATCATCTAATTATGTTCATCTTAACATAAAAAACACATTTGCAAAGTTTTAAATTTATAGTCCTTCTAATAACGGAGAAAATCAAGTATTTGTAACTTTTTTGGTTGAATTCTCGAGTGGGTCGTGACGTATTAGCCCGATTTATTGAATTCTGGGAAAAAATAAAATCTGTTTAACTCTTATAGCTTATCGACAATATACGTAATTAAAAGCGCACAGCTGACGAATGGTCGAAGTTATTAACCACAATTTAAGAATGAACGAAAGTGACTATGCATATATATACCGTTTTGTATTGATTGAATTAAACTCCTATAAAATTATCTCTAGTAAATGTTTTTGAATAAATTTAATTAATTATTGTTGAGATTTTTTTCATAAAATATTTATTGAACATTTTTACTGATATTGAACTGAAAATATTTCAATTCTTTTTACCGTTATTGTTTTGATAATCATTTCAATGCAACTAATGTGTGAGCAGAGTGTGTATATTATTTTGTAAAGGTCACTGTATATTTCTCGGCTTGAGGTCAATTCGTTTACCTTGTAGCTATTAAGCCGCAGGTGTGAGTTCAAGCGTACACAGGTATAAATGTTGTTATTTGGAAAGGATAAACAGAAAGAATTAGAAAGAGTATATGCTGCCATGATGTTAATACACTAAGATTTAATACACGATGAGAATAAAGATACAATAATTAAATTGTGTAAATTAATTGAAAATAAAATTCTGATTCGTAATTCCGAAAGTGTATAAAAATAAAAGGAAACAATTTTTGATTACTTTCTTAGCGGCAATTGGCGTGAAGATTCAAATATGAAGCAAAAAATAGTAGTTTTAATCTTTAATAAAAACTAAATGCAATATTACCCAATTTGATATACCATTGTACATCTGTTTGATATCTTGTACAGATAAACGACAGAATTACCATACAAGCATTTATAGTCAACACAATCAGAAAGAGTTCCCATCGTTAGACGGGGAATATGAAGGCTTCCAAGAATGAACAAGTGACATGTCTAACTCTGAACAGTTAGAAAACAGACTATCGACATCGACCGCTTGTTCTTGATATTTGAAACTGTATGCATATATATACGTATACGTTTATGATATAGTGATGAGTTCTTGCGTCTGACAAAAACTAAATTCCTTCATGGTTATATCTTGCCATACGTTTATATTGGTTTGTAAGGTGATTACTCAAAATCGTTATTTGAAAATCCTGTTTGTGAGATGTAGATTCATTTCAATACAGAAATTTCGTCTATATATTTCACAAGTGTATAACACAGAGAAGCTCTGAAGGTTCATTACTCCCATTTTGTTTGGGTGTGAACCATCGATGTTTACAGCAATATCAAAGAATAAGGTGAAGATGGTAGAAAGAACTATGGGCGTCATGTGGCAAATATTACATGCATATCGGACAATGAGTTGTCAATCTGTATGAAAAGATTTCCAATACAACTATATTATTGAGAAGGAATGTTTACATGCTATACTCTCGTACTAGTATTACAGGGTTCTTGTGGCGTTCACCTTAGACACACATCGTTTTAACGATGTTTAAAAAAAGACAGAACCAATTTAATGTCATATTTCCCTATTTTTTAAATATAACTAAATTCTTTTATCTGACAAGAATACCCCTATTCAGCGAACAAGTAATTTATTCTTTTTTCTGTTATTGAATACCAAGAAAGAAAATAAATCCCGAAATTAATTTGAAACTTTGATACTCAAAAGTTTCCCAGCAAAATATTCACATCCCCTGGGGATAATTAGTGTTCGTCCAGTGGCATATATAACAATTGTGATGACGAACTCCTTCCTTTGTTTGAGAACAATCTTATTGAAATATAAATCTGTGATTTTCCTAGGTCCACAGCTTCAATGAACCAAAGCAAAAGTTATACATCGACCTGTATTTAAATCAAATTGGTTATCTTCTTCTTTTGGTACACAACTGTAGTCTAACGACATTCGATGATTACATACTGTTGGCATACGTGGACTAGTCTATTTTCAACACTTTTACCCCTATTTATTCAAAATATATGTTTTTTTCTTATGTTCAATGTATACACGTATATATTTTAAATTGCGCTATAGTTCCGTAACTTTCTATCCAGTCGTATAAACGAATCGTCGGCAAGTGCGTACATTTTTTTAAATCAATATTTCTGGTCTGTTCCAATCTGTCCTTCACTATTGACAATGACTATATATTACATTTTCCCAAATTCACTCTTGGAAAAAATATTTAAATAGATTTTAATTTCATCAAATCTTATTTTTTGGGTATTATTTATATTTTTATGAATTATATTCTTTACACCAGAAATGTTATTTATAAACAAGCGTTTGAGTTTAGTAATGACAAGTAAGACAGAGTTGTATATTATACATCTGATAGTTCAAAATGGAAAGTTATAAGTTATAAGTTATCAGCCGTGTACACTGATCAATACCTGCAGAAGTGAAACGATGCATGAACTTGCAAGCCCGACAGGAAATCGCTTGAATACCTGGACGTGTCACCTCACACCCCTCACAATACCTTTGGAAGTAATACCTTTAGCCATGCTGGTGATCAGATGAGGGAAGATCAAAATATATTTGAAAAAAGTTTATTACTTTAAACAAGGATTTGTATAGTAATTACTATACAAATCCTTGCTTTAAAGAATTATGAACAAATTTGATTTTCGAAAACAATTTTCACGGAACACTTAATTATGATTTCAACTTTGACTTTTCACCTAATTCCAATATCAACAGTTTAAAAACAACAGACCATGGTATTTAAAAAAAAAGTAAGAATATTTTCCGTATCAAGTTAGTTAGTCGGATTAAACAACCGTACGATTGACAAGATATCGACACGCAATTACGACTACATCGGTTACTGTAGTTTTGTTTCTTTGTGGTTTATAGACATATCGTTTTTATTCATCGGGAAAGAAGACAAGATGGCGGATCTCGGAGAATTGATACTCTAAATTTAAAATCGATGGTGATCGCTTATCTAGCGGAATAAAACTTTAATATCTATGAATTTGAGCATTTTTATACAGAATGAACATAATATCAATTTTTGATTTTTTTGCGAAGTTTCCCTTTAATTTAGTTAGAGCATTTCTTTATTAACAGAATGGATCGAAACTACGAACTTCAAACATTATAAACTGTTTTTTTAACAGGAACAAAGTGTTAAGTTAAATTTTAAAAATGTAGAACGTTCACATTTAGCACAATTCAGATGTGAAATCATGATTGCCTTTGGCTATAGAAACTGGACGTTATATATCGATAAAAGACTAACAGAAAATCTCGGTAAATTTTGCGTTGACGAAGTGACCGAATCTGAGACTCAATTTTTATTGGACTGTTCATTCTATACTGAATGGTATCCGCAACATTTGTTTGATGAGTTGGAACTGGATAGTTCACAATTGGGAACTGAAACATCTCTTTTGTTGTAAAGTTTTTGTTTTTAACTGGCCTCATTGTCAATTTCGAGATGTAAGTCAAGATATGAGGCAGACTTATACTGACTGTATTTCAGTGTTGTGTCCTTTATCTCAAGTTAGATGTGATAGGTTCGTTCAGCATAGTCACAATGTTATAATTCTAATATAATTTGCATATCAACAAATACTTGAATGTGATTGGTCCGTTAGAGTTTCTTTCCTAAGTTTACACTTCGATAAACCATGTTGTCGAAACTACTTACGTTGCCTATAAAAACATAACGTTGAAGTATATTCATGCGCTACACATGAATGGAATTCGGGGACGTAGAGAGAGTTAAAATTAGTTGGAATGATAAATAATGTTCGGATTAAGAATTATAAGGATTAAACACATTTTTCTAGAGGTTATTGATGTGTAAACTGGGTCGCTTACTCACAAACTTAACATAAAAGTCTCTGAGATAAAAGTCCTTCGGACCGACCCAGTTTACACATTAATAACCTCTAGAAAAAATGTGTTTAATCCTATATTGAATTATTTAGTGAGAGAACATCATCTATAATCTATATAGCTGAAAGAAAAAAACTTGAGTTAAAAGATACTTCTAACTTCCGTATTCTTTCTTCCAAAGATGTTCTTATGACTTCTTATATGAAGTCAGCCTCGATACAAACATGAATATAAATATAAACAGATAACGCTCACCTGCAATTGGATTTTTCTAGGTCTGTTTGATTTCATATTGTAGGTTTAAAAAAAGTATCTCTATCGTCGTTTTAACTATTTGCATAACAATAATATTCAGTATGTTTTTATCAAGGTTTTGTGTACGGATAACATTATCAATATTTATAACTATAAAACAATATTCAAAGATATAATTACGAATTTTGGTAACGTTTATTTAAACAGGTTAGTGACGCATCTCCAATATTATTCCGACAGGGAATGTACACAGTGTGAACTTTACCCTATATCCTCACAGCCCTGGTGGTGCTCCAAATAATGCTGGAGGAATTTAACATTATATACATGGCCTGCTGCTGGTTTCTCTCCCCAAACCTTGATAAGTACCAGGATGCTGCATGTTTACAGTTTCTGATACAACGCAACAGCATTGTTTAAAGTATGATTTTACTACAGCGAAACATTAACCTATATCTCTTTCAACTTTTTGATCAACTTTTCTACTATGCAGCAACATAAAGTAGCGAATGGTGATAATTCATAGTCACATAATACAATCTCTGACTGTGTAAACATTGGTACAGCAAGGATTTGCTACTATACAAATCCTTGATAATGGGAGGCAACTCATCTCATTATAGATAAAGGTAAAACCATAGTGAACTATTTAAATGTACATTTGACAAAAATCTTAATCAATATCTGTTACACAGGTTGGAACCCCCCCCCCCCCCCCCCCCCCCCCCCCCCAATACAATATACCACATAGATGCTGAGTTGTTGGGGAAAAAACACTCAAGCACAGCTTAAAAGATGATTTGGAATGTTTATGGTGATACACAGCTTGGGTTTGTGTTTTTCAAACTGTATTTATACACTTATCCATTTATATGTTGATAGTTTTTATTAGTTTGTTAGTTTGTTAGTTCTTTTTCCATAGGAGTTTGAATGCCCAATTAGTAGCTTCTGTCTCAGTGTTACACAGGTGTTCCTAATACAGAGGAAACAACGTCAGCTGAGCATGCGCAAAAGCATATACATGTAGGACAGGGATCTGTAATGGTCTACAATTTGGATGTTTTCTCAAAAATTGGTGTTTTCTGTGGAAAAAAGATGGTTTCAAAGACAAGTGTAGGAATGAAAACACTACATGTACATTTATACATCATATCACAAATATTTCTGACTTTGTATGGTTTTAGAGGAGTTGCAACTCAATGAAATAAGTCTCTTGAACTCTGTTCCTTTAGCTGTATAGATGTGCCCTTTTGTACTAAAAAGTGTTTTTTTTTACAAAAAGATATTATTCATCACTTGAAATGTACCCCTTGTAAAAGGGATAGGCATTGTTCTCAACCTGTTACCTGTATATTATAATCTCCCCCCAAAGCTGAACATGATGAGATGCAATGTATAGAATTATAGAAAATTTCATTTGAATCATTGCATGTAGCATTCATAGAAGTTATATTTAGATTAATCTATTTGGTGGAGACATGTCTATCATGTCTAGGTACAAAAATGTGTATATATTATTTTTGGAAGAAAAAACTATGTTAAAAGCAACATTGCCAGAGTAGGCTGGGTTGTATGTTTGCTTTCATTGTATTTCAAGTAATCCTTTTATTTAGCTTCTTCCTCCTCAGAGCTATCAGTTCTTTGATATTCAATGTCCATTTCATCAAAAGTTCCAGCCAAGAATTTCCATATTTCTGATGAATTAATGTTACTGAAGCTTCTTATCTATTTACTTATACATTTTGTAAATTGTCTAGCAACAAAATTTTGACCAGGTTTCATACAAAATTTTTAAAAAAGAAGTAAATTACGAACGACTTACCCGTTACCGTTTTTTTCTTTGTTTGGTGTACCTGGTATAAGTGTATCTTACAATATTTTTTTTTCAATATTCAAATAGTTACATCATATGCTTTTAAAATCTGTTTAAATTCCTAGTCTACGTTAAATCTTTCAGACTGATATTAAGTCATGCCTGCATTTGCAGCTTATTAGATCACCACGCCCTCTCCCTTCTTTTTTTTATAGATCACCCCAGTTTTTTGTTGGGGTTTGTGTTGCCTTTACATTAGTTTTCATGTGGTGTTTTATATTCAGTTGTTATTCTTTTTTATGCTCCACCTAGTAAGTAGAGAGGCATTATGTTTTCTGGTTCCATCCGTCTGTCCGTCTGTTCCGCTTCAGGTAAAAGTTTTTTTGTCAGGGTAGTTTTTGATGAAGTTGAAGTCCAATCAACTTAAAACTTAGTACACATGTTCCCTATGATATGATCTTTCTAATTTAATGCTAAATGAGAGTTTTTACTACAATTTCACTATGCATGGAATGTAGAAAATGATAGTGCAAGTGGGTCATCTGTGTACTATGGACACTTTCTTTGACTTTATTTAATTTTCCTTGACTTTTGAGTTTTGAATACTGGTACTGTAAATTCTAGAAATTGTGCAGTTTTTATTATAAATGGGACAGTATCAGGTTTGCAATCATATGAGCACACATTCATTATTGTCAAGGAAAGTTGTGTAATGTGGCAGATTGACTTTTTAAAAGAAATTATGCCCCTTGGAAATATTGAATTTATGGAAAATGACCTCGTTAGCACTCTCATGGGTACAATGCTTGCCAGATTTTTATGAAACTTATACTATAGGTTAATATCAGCAATATCTTGGACAAGTTTTATTATGGTGGATGATAGACTTTTTTTTAAAAAGAGTTATGCCTTGGAAATATCCAATTTATGGAAAATGGCTAGTAAAAAAAACATTTTGTCCCCTGCACACCCTTTTTATTTATAAATTGTATTAAAGAACAACAAATAAATGTGTATATATTGCCTAACCTACGATAGTAGAGGGGCATTATGTTTTCTGGTCTGTGTGTTCATTCATCCGTCTTTCCCTCTTCGGGTTAAAGTTTTTGGCTAAGGTAATTTTTGATGACGTTGAGATCCAATCAACTTGAAACTTAGTACACATGTTCCCTATGAAATGATATTTCTGAATTAAATGCCAAATTAGATTTTGACCCCAATTTCAAGTTACACTGAAGATGGAAATGATAGTGCAAATTTTAGGTTAAAGTTTTGGTTAATATAAAAAAGAAGATGTGGTATAATTGCCAATGAGACAACTCTCCACATGAGACAAAATGACACAGAAATTAACAACTATAGGTCAGCATATTGCCTTCATCAATGAGCAAAGCCCATATTGCATAGTCAGCTTTAAAAGGCTCCGAAATGACAATGTAATATAATTCAAACGAGAAAACGAACGGCCTTATTTATATATAAAAAATGAACGAAAAACAAATATGGACGTGACCAGGTACTTGTACATCCCAACAACAAAAAGACACTGAGTACAGATCTGAGAGTACTAGCAGTTAACTGACAGCTTGTTCAAAGTCACTAACAACTAATAAAAAGATCATGCATATAGCTAGCTGTCAAAATCATGTTCTCCGATTTGACTCAAATTCTTATATTTGATTTATAACATATACTAAAACACATATCCAAATTAAAACAAGTCTGAAATAAACAGTTAACTTTGCATATACTCTAAAATAAAAATTAGAATTTTGTGTGTATTTTAGTCTAGATGCTATCTAATTAACTATTGAGATGACCTCCAAAAACTGCTAATGGTGATCATAACTCAATATTAACATACAAAAATGTAAACATCAATATAAATAGATAGTAACCTAATGCAATTGGATTAATCTATGTCTGTTTGATTTCATGTGATAGGTTAACAAAATAAGTTAATTATCATTTTTACCTGTATTTTAATGAGTTTTTGTGGATTGAAGATTTACTTTTGTTTCACTTTCAATGTTGACATTCTATTTCTTTTGATATGACTTTTGTTTAAATGAATATTTTAATACATTTTTGAAGAAATTTGAAATATTGTTCCTGTTCTTTCCTTAGACATTGGCTTTACAACCAGGATGTAGGCTGTAGCCATGTTAGCCACTATATATTTTTAAGACATGCAACTATTAGGGAGCTACCATTAGATTTTTGTATGCAGGAAAAAAAATTCTTCCTAGCCTCCAATAGAAATCAGATGGTAGCTCCCTAAGGGAACTTGTGTAGTAAATGGTTATGACAATTTTACAGCAAAGATTTAGAAAGTTAAAGTTTGTAACATTAAGAGATTGTCTAATGTCATATTTGTTTTAATTATTTTCAGATGTATCAGTTGGTTGGTCTTGTGACTGCAGTAGAAAATGGAGAAGATGTAAGACGACAACCATTGTTCGATGATCAGAAAGAATATTCAGTTGGAGGGTTTGTTATTAGTACTAGAGTATTTATTTTAAGTTAGAGATGTGTTCTATATACAACTAATGAGATGTGGTATGATTGCCAATGGGACAACTATCCAGAGACCAAACATTCACTTACGTGTTGGCAACTATATATAGATCACTAAACAGCCTTCAATAATGGTTGAAATAACCCAATCTAATTAAAAACCGATCTCTCATCGCTCCTGTTTCTGATATGTCGCGTGGGAGATCTAACGAAACCCGCTTTGAGGTCACATGTGAGTGACCTCGTAGGTGTGTCTTTTTCGACCAATGAAATAGAGTCTTTTCATATCTTGGAAGTTTAACGTAAGGCAAAGGGATGTAACTCATTTTATTTACGACGAAATCGTCAGTCATAATAATTCATAAACTTTTTTGATTGGTTTATCAATAGGTCGTCAACTCATTTGCATATCTTTATAAATTCATGACTTTTAGTTCACTCACATGTGACCTCAAAGCCAGTTTCGTTAGATCTCCCACGCGACATATCAGAAACAGGAGCGATGAGAGATCGGTTTTTAATTAGATTGGAAATAACCTTACATGTGAGAGTGATGTAACATAAGAACACACTTTAAAAATCAGTTGAGATAATAAATGAGATGGAGTCAGTGGGTCCTCGTCTATCGGGTCTGTAGATATGTATGTCAATGGACGGTCATTTAGAATTGCCTCTACTTCTATTACTGTAGTATTATGTACATCTAAACTCACATAAGATCGTCCTAAAACTTTCTTGATACAATTTTTAGCTCACCTGGCCCGAAGGGCCAAGTGAGCTTTTCCCATCACTTTGCGTCCGGCGTCCGGCGTCGTTAACTTTTACAAAAATCTTCTCCTCTGAAACTACTGGGCCAAATTAATCCAAACTTGGCCACAATCATCATTGGGGTATTTAGTTTAAAAAATGTGTGGCTTGACCCGGTCAACCAACCAAGATGGCCGCCATGGCTAAAAATAGACCATAGGGGTAAAATGCAGTTTTTGGCTTATAACTCAAAAACCAAAGCATTTAGAGCAAATCTGACTGGTTACAATTGTTTATTAGGTCAAGATCTATCTGCCCTGAAATTGTCAGATGAATCGGACAACCCGTTGTTGGGTTGCTGCCCCTGAATTGGTAATTTTAAGGAAATTTTGCTGTTTTTGGTTATTATCTTGAATATTATTAAAGATAGAGATAAACTGTACACTGCAATAATGTTCAGCAAAGTAAGATTTACAAATAAGTCAACATGACCGAAATGGTCAGTTGACCATTTTAGGAGTTATTGCCCTTTATAGTCAATTTTTAACCATTTTTCGTAAATCTTAGTAATCTTTTACAAAAAACTTCTCCTCTGAAACTACAGGGCCAAATTAATCCAAACTTGGCCACAGTCATCTTTGGGGTATCTAGTTTAAAAAATGTGTGGCGTGACCTGGCCAACCAACCAAGATGGCCGCCATGGCTAAAAATAGAACATAGGGGTAAAATGCAGTTTTTGGCTTATAACTCAAAAACCAAAGCATTTAGAGCAAATCTGACATGGAGTAAAATTGTTTATCAGGTCAAGATCTATCTGCCCTGAAATTGTCAGATGAATCGGACAACCCGTTGTTGGGTTGCTGCCCCTGAATTGGTAATTTTAAGGAAATTTTGCTGTTTTTGGTTATTACCTTGAATATTATTATAGATAGAGATAAACTGTACACTGCAATAATGTTCAGCATAGTAAGATTTACAAATAAGTCAACATGACCGAAATGGTCAGTTGACCCCTTTAGGAGTTATTGCCCTTTATAGTCAATTTTTAACAATTTTCATAAAACTTGTAAATTTTTACTAACATTTTCCACTGAAACTTCTGGGCCAAGTTCAATATAGATAGAAATAATTGTTAGCCGCAAGAATGTTCAGTAAAGTAAGATGTACATACACATCACCATCAACAAAACAAAATTTTGTCATGAATCCATCTGTGTCCTTTTTTTAATATTCACATAGACCAAGGTGAGCGACACAGGCTCTTTAGAGCCTCTAGTTTGTTATTCCAATGAGTCTTTCCCAGAAACCGCCATACCAAGGCGCTCGCTTCGGTATGAACTTCCACTCTGTCCCTTGACTATTCAATGTTGCTTGAAGTGTTGGTGATGAAGTTAGCCTTTCAATTTCTTTTGTGATGCTACGTATGTTGTCGCATTGTCAGATAACATGATTTTTGGTAGTGATTTCCTACTTGAGAATCTATGTAAAACTAAAATAAACTGTTCTTCTGTTAAATCTGTAACTATTTCTAAGTACAGCTCTGGTGCTAGCGCACGTAAAAAGACATATGTATGCCTTACTGTCTTTTCCATTCTTATTCCTAACTTTTAACGCTCCAGTAAAATCTACACCAGTTACAGTGAAAGGAGGCGCTTCACGCAGTCTGTCTTTTGGTAAAGGTGGTGCTTCTGGGGTACAATAATGTTGTTGTGAATTGCGGAATCAAAAGAATCCCAAAAGGATTGCCATTCAAGTTCGTTTCCATCAAATGTAGGTAAATTCAATTTCGGTAGTTTATGAAAGTTGCTGCTATTGAAGCTTGAATTTGAACGTAAAGACGTGAAATTGAGGCCAGTATTTTGTGATTCATCTCTTAAGTTATATGTGCTGCTAACATTTTGAATGGGTTGTAGTGTCTCATTGTGTGGCGAAAAACTTCTAGCGGCTGCATTTAAATTAGATGTTTGAACGTGAATTAATTTACAAATTTTGCGTATTTTCGTCTCTAAATTAAATTTATACTCATCTGTGTCAAGTATCTCTTGCTCTATATCCTCCTCTTGTACACTATCTAAAATGTTCTTATCCAAATCCTTCAGAATATCTTGCTTTTTCTTTAATGTATCCAAAATTGTTTCCAACTCGTCCTCTTCCTGTTTATCTTCTGTTACACTTCTCTCCTCAATCTTCTTAAAATCCTAGAAACTGCGCTTCTGTGTCCTGCTCGTATAAATTTCAGTTTTGAAGTCATCTTCTTCTGGTCACGGTACCAATATCATAAAGTGGTTTTACTAAAACTGCATATGTAATAAGAAAGATGTCTAAACTGTATGAATTTGTATTGATGACTGAAGTACAAGATACGTCATAAGTACACAACGTTGGATATAAAATAATGCCGCGTTACGTTAACGTTCTCTTCTGTGCGTGATTTCCAACAATATCTTACACTGAAAAGTCTTAAAACAGCATGAAGTGGTAAAGAAATATATCTTAAAATGTACAAGTCTATCAAAAAATGAATTGGTAAGGGAAATACATGTTACTCAGTACAAAGTCTCTAAAGCATAACATGAAAAGGGGAATTTAACTAACAATGTCTCTACTAGAACTGGTAAAGGAAAATATTCAACACAGTAACACTGGACAAATCTTTTAACATGAACAGGTGAGGGAAATACCCCTAACACTGTACAAGTCTAAACAGTAGGACATAGTAAAGGAAAACATTTACTCTGTTTAAGTCTTCTTATTATGAAATGGTAATTAAAATTTAAGTCTCAATGAAATGAACTGAATACATCTAACCGTGAACAAATCATGACAACATGAACTGGGATCAGGAATATATTTAGCATTGCATAAATCTGTTCAACATGAATTGATTTGGAATATACATCTTACACTGTACTAGTCTATGAAGGGAAATATATTTAACACTATACATCTATTCAATATGAATTGGTTAAGAAAAATAAATTACACTGTTCTAGTCTTGCCAACATAAACTATGAAGAGAATTATATGTAACAATACAGCTTGCAATAGAAAGGGAAATACGTCTTACTCTGTATATGTGTCTATGATATGAACTGGTAATGGAAATACATATTACACTGTACAAGTCCATAAATTATGAATTAGTAATCGAAATACATCTTACTCTGTACAAGTTCATAGAACATGAGCTAGTATGGGTAACAGCATCCCTCCCCTTAAATCAGAGGCAATCCTTCCTACAGAATCAAAGAACAAGGCAAACATTTTAAATTCACAATTTCAAAAAGCTTTTTCATCAAGAGAAGATGTAACAGAAAAAGAATTCAAAAACAAGTGTAAGATGACAGGAACTTATCAAACTATGCCTGAAATAAATATCACAGAAAATCGAGTTACCAAACTACTGAACAACTTAAACATACACAAATCTGCGGGACCAGATAATATAACACCTAGAATTTTGAAAGAACTGTCCTCTGAGATATCACCCATCCTAACTCTGTTATTTAAAGAGTCGTACAATACCGGGGAAGTACCACAAATATGGAGATCAGCAAATGTATGTCCCACCTATAAGAAAGGTAAAAAATTTGAAGCAGTGAATTATAGACCTTAGTCACTGACTTGCATTGCCTGCAAACTAATGGAACAAATTGTCACTAGCAACATCATGGCTCATGCTGACAAATACAACATCTTAAATCCCTAACAACATGGTTTCTGTAAAGGACTGTCCTGCGACACTCAGCTAGTCGAATTCATAGATGACCTCTCCAAAAACCTTGATCTAGGTCAACAAACAGATTGTCTAATTATGGATTTCAGCAAAGCATTCGACAAAGTGTCCAACAGCCTACTAACACACAAACTTGACTATTATGGTATAAAAGGGAAGACCAACATTTGGATCCAAAATTTTCTTAGAGACCGGAAACAAGCTGTAGTTGTAGAAGGAGAATCATCAGGATACATAGATGTAGAATCTGGGGTTCCACAAGGTTCAGTATTAGGCCCCAGCTTGTTCCTATATTATATCAACGACATGCCTAAAAACATCAAATCAACTGTAAGATTATTTGCAGATGACACCATTGCATATCTTACTATAACATCAAATGTCTATGGACTCCACCTTCAAGACGACCTTAATAAACTGGCATTATGGGAACAAACCTGGAAAATGAGTTTCCACCCTGAAAAATGTAATGTACTTACCATCACTAGAAAGAGGGATCCGACCATAAACAAATATGTACTACATGGCCATTAACTTCAACATGTGACAGTAGCCAAATATCTAGGTGTTTCTATAATGTCAGATATGAAGTGGAGTGGACACATTACAACCATCTACAAGAAAGCAAACAACACTATGAGCTTCCTCAAAAGAAACCTGAATATTCGAAATCCAACATTAAAAGAAAGAGCATATAAAGACCGATCATGGAATATGCCTGTACAACTTGGGATCCCTATTTGAAGGAGGATATTCATTGGATTGAAGGGCTGTGCACAAGACATGTCGAAAACAGATACCACAACACCTCATCTGTCACAGACATGCTAGAAACAGATACCACAACACCTCATCTGTCACAGACATGCTAGAAACAGATACCACAACACCTCATCTGTCACAGACATGTTAGCAAAATTAGAATGGGCATCACTTGAAGAACGAAGGAAAATATCAAGATTAGTACATGTATTATTATACAAGACTGTAAATGGACTACCGGTAGTCAAAGTAGATGCCTCTGATAGACTAATTAAACCAACAAGACTTAGTTGAAACATGCATAGCGGTTCCTTCCAAATACCATCGTGCAGCACAGTTGCTCGGAGGGAATCATTCTATCCAAGGACTATACAAGACTGGAATGCCCTACCTACTTATACTGTCATGGCTAAGAGTCTTGAATCATTCAAGTCTCAATTAACGGATTAATCTATATCAGTTTGTTTTTACTAGCACATTATTTTTCTTGTACAGCAACGCTTGTCTGTTTTTGTGATATATTTTTAAATTTTTATAAATTCCTTGTAAATTAGTGTATGCACAAACCGTAGTTTGACCAAACGTGGCAGAATAATCAGTAATGATGGCGGCCACCAAACGGCAGAAGCAGAAGCAAGGGTATTGCATCTTACACTGTACAAATTGATACAACATGAGCTGTTAAGGGACATAAATAGAACACTGTACAAGTCTATACACCATGCAAGTTATATTTAGTTTATATATTATTAGCTTTTAAATATTTACAGATGTAATGATTGTTATATAAAGATAAAACATGCTGTTCCGAATGAATTGGCCAGAATATGCGTAGATGAAAGAGATAATGTGAGTAACTATTTTGAAATAATTCGACTGTGCATTGTTGTTTTATAACTCCAACTTTTGTGGTTATATCATTGATGTTGTTTGCAAGGGACATAGAAATACCAGGCGTCCATCCATCTGTGTGTCCATCAGGTTTACATCAGCTATGTCTAAGACAAGTTCGAAAAATCAGTGCAGATTAATTATTTTTAAAAGAGTTATGCCCTTTGGAAATGTAAATTATAATGGAAATCACATTGCATATGCTTTGAAGATATTAATAAAATGTTCTGTCATTATAAGACACTCATTTGTTATGCTATATTTAGGATCATTCCTTTTAAACCAGCTTCACTAATAGACACTATATATAAACTTGATTTGTGTACACAGAAGGGAGGTTACATTTGTAGGATCTGTTTCTTAGTAACTATACAGGATGGGTAAACAATATTTACTTTCAAGACATTTATTTTTAGTAAATGCATATGGGAGAATTTATGAATTTATGCACAATAGATTGGAAATAGTTTTAATGTGATTTTATGGCATATACTTGTACATAAACATGTGCACTCAATGAATTACATTTTTAAAATCAGTATCAGAGTTAACTTGAGCTCGAGAGTTTTTGTAAAACAAATATTATAATTTCACTCCTCTGACAACATACATCAATGGGTGTTGTCAAGATGTTGTTTATGTTGATGTTGCGTGAAAAAGATTGAGATTCTGTATAAAACCATATAATTCCTTTCATATTTTAAAGTTTTACCATTAAAAAGTCCATTGTCAGTATAATAGAGAAAAACTAATCAAAGAATTAAAAGATCTAAAAATATACAACTTGTGATTGACAACTTTGCTAACTTTAACTTTTTATCGAAGATTTTGGGATTTGGAATTTTTTAATGTAATACTGTAAACCAACTTATTTTCGTGGATACTTTATTTCGCGTTTTACCCTTTGTAAACTATTTCACGGCTATTTAATTTCGCGATTTTGTAATTTATGGATATAGTTTAATAAGGAAAGATCGAAGTTTTACATATTCGCGACGATTTATATTCTTGTTAATTTTCATTCACGAAAGTCGCGATAATAAATCGCTCTTGAAAATAAGTTGGTTTACAGTAACAGTTAACCTAACACCTCAAAACAGTCATTCAAATAAGTTAAAAGGATATTTAGGTACACACATACTCATTCAAACAATATTGTAATAAATTAAAAACTTGTATTTTCTCTTTGGCTTAAAATCCAAGATGAATATTTTGAAAAGTTGGCAGACACAAACTGTTATTTTGGTCACTTGTTTAACATTTTTCTATACTTTGATTATTGGATGAAGTTTAAACTCTTATTTTTTTTGCAGATTTCTATTATTCCACTGTTATCTTCCCATCAACTGACAGTGAATTTTGAGACTGTGGATGGTGTTGTATCTTTAGAAGACAATGATATCTTTACTGTTGCTGGTCAAATGTTCAGAATAACAACCAAAGCTGGACTGGTAAGATTGTGAATGACTATTGCAGATCAAATTCTGTTAAAGAATTTCTTTTAATTTGATTGATGTAGTTTCTGGAATTTTTAAGGGCAGGTTAAATATAAGGTTTAAATAAGAGTTATCAAAGAGTTTTTAATTTACATATACATGCAATAAATGAAAATATTTATCTATATAGGTTAATAATTGTGTGTGACTTTGAAGATGGCACTTTGATTAGTAGATGATGAACAAGCTAGAAGAACACACCGTCCATTACTTAAAATATAAAATCTTAAAAATTTACCAAATGTTGATGAAATTATACATTTATGTCAGAATCTCTAATAGAAATAGCCATCAACTTCGAAATATTTTTTTTTAACAAGCTAGTAACTAGAACCAGAAGAGGCGTATCGTACAAATTTTTATTGGTTTGGCATAAAATCTAATCCGTAGTCAGTGAAGCTACACATCCCGCCTTTCAAAGGTGTATTTTACGGCAGGTGTTGCAGGGGCCATAAAAGACTACTGAAATTTTTTGGATAAATGGTGCAAAATCCTGCATTCTGGAGCCAGTTTCACATAAAAAAAAAACTTGACTAAGATTGATCATAAGTATATTGAATTGTTCATGACTTACAATTAATCATAGTTGTAAGTATTTTTGTGAAACCAACTCCTGACACATAAATTTCATTCCCTAAAACACTGATTTTATTAACTAAATTTTGACTTATGACACTTTTTTTTAAATCAAAATCTAAATATAGAAAAAAGGCAACAATCCAACTGAATATTTTTGTTAAAATTAATACTTTCACATTGTGTGGGACACCTTGCTAGGTGTCTTGGCATGCTCCTCCTTGGAGATTTTTAGAAAAAAAGGGAGGTTATACAAAATACCTGGAAATTAAGAAACTGATCTTAGACTATCAAATTTGCATATTAAGCTTAGTCAGGGGGTAAAATGAACTATGATCAGAATGGACAGATTATAAAAATTCCTTGTACATTTATTCCATGAATTGATTCTTCTCATAGAACATTTTTTAGAACATAAATTAATAATATGAAAATGTTTTGTTTTATATATAAGTAAAATATTATTTTAACTATGCACACGTACAGAAATTTTTTGTTTACGCATAGGAAAGAATATCTCAAGAATGTTTGCTATCTCCTATTTAAAGTTATCAGTCCTTGTTCTCTCTCAAGGACCAATAACAACTCTACATGGGAAATTGAACATTTTATGGAAAAGTATGAATGCCTACTCAAATCCAATCTATTAGAAAAATCGAATTCTTACACAAGAGTGTCCACCATGCACTTGCACTGCACTATTAATATAGTAGAATAGAATGATATACAAATGGATGAAAATTATATATACATGTAACTTTTATATACAAATATTAATTTTGTATATTACAACAAACCAGAGTAAACTGATTTGTATCACTAAGATATAATAGTTATTACGGTGAGGTTGAATTCCCTGTCATTTATTTATCATTCACACACAAACTTGTCACAGATTTTTTTTTATATCTGTTCATTATCCTCACTTTCAAGTACAGAGATATGATTTTTATGCCCCCGCCGTAGCATAGGGGGCATTAAGTTTTACCCTTTTCCATCTGTACATAAGAATTACGTCCGTCCGTCCCTCCCAAAATTGATTTCCGTTCTCTAACTTGAGTTTACTTCAACCAAATGATATGAAACATAGAAACAATGCTCATTACTACACAACACAGATCAAGTTTGAATTTTGATGGCATGACATAAACTGTTATAAAGGTTATGCCCCTTTATAAATGTTAAATTGCAAAGTTTTTTGTGTCCGTTCTTTAACTTATTAAAGTTTCCGCTACCAAAGTTATGAAACTTATACACAATGCTTATAACTGAAAAACACAGATAATGTTTGAATTTTGCTAGCGTCCCTTTAAGCGTTATAGAGTTATGCCCCTTTAAAATTGATAAATTGCAAAATTTTTAGTTTCTGTTCTCTAACTTAAGTTTTTCTCAACCAAATGTTTTGAAACTTATACACACTAAGTTTGAATTTTGGTAGTGTAAAATCTGACGAGGGTAAAATTGTTTATCAGGTCAAAATCTATCTGCCCTGAAATTTTTAGATGAATCGGACAACCTGTTGTTGGGTTGCTACCCCTGAATTGGCAATTTTAATGATATTTTGCCGTTTTTGGTTATTATCTTGAATATTATAATAGATAGAGATAAACTGAAAACAGCAATTATGTTCAGCAAAGTAAGATCTACAAACAAGTCAACATTGATTATCAAAATGGTCAGTTGACCCCTTAAGGAGTTATTGCCTTTTATAGTCAATTTTTAACAATTTTTCGTAAATTTTTGTAATCTTTTACAAAAATCTTCTCCTTTGAAACTATAGAGACAAATTTAACCAAACTTGTCCACAATCATCATTAGGGTATCTTGTTTAAAAAATGTGTCTGATAACCCCACCCTCAAACCAAGATGGCCGACATGGCTAAAAATAGTACATAGGGTAAAATAAAGTTTTTGGCTCATATTTCTAAAACCAAAGTATTTAGAGAAAATCTTACAGGATAAAATTGTTCATTAGGTCAAGATCTATCTACCCTGAAATTTTCTGACCAATCAGGCAACCCATTGTTGGGTTGCTGCCCCTGAATTGGTAATTTTAAGAAAATTTGGCAGCTTTTGGTTATTATCCTGAATATTATTATAGATAGAGATAAACTGTAAACAGCAATTATGTACAGCAAAGTAAGACCTATAAATAAGTCAAATGATCAAATGGTCAATTGGCTGCTTAAGGAGTTATTGACCTTTATAGTCAATATTTAACAATTTTCATAAATTTTGTAAATTTTTGTAAATTTTTACAAAATATTTTCCACTGTAACTACTGGGCTTAGTTCATTATAGTAGAGATAATTGTAAGCAGCAAGAATGGTCAGTAAAATAAGATCTACAAACACATTACCATCACCAAAACACAATTTTGTCATTAATCCATCTGTGTCCTTTGTTTAATATGCACAAAGACCAAGGTGAGCGACACAGGCCCTTTAGAGCCTCTAGGTTTTTTTAACCAACTACAATTATGGACAAAGGAAGATAACTTCAATTAAAAAGTTGAATTAAACAATTACATCAACTTCAACCAATCCTTTATACAATGCAATGTGCACTGAAAAAATTATAATGATCTTTACCCATCAATGCTTACAAGCACTTTGATTTATGTTCTTTAGTTATGTCCCTTTATGACCTTATATGATATTTTGTTTTTTGTTCTCTTAACTTAAGTATGTCTCAACTAAATTTATTGAAATGTATATATGATGCTTTTTACCTCTTAACTCAGTTTAAGTTCAAGTTTTGAATGCGTCACTTTTACAGTTCTTGAATTGTGTCTCTTTATTATGTTATATGCTAGCGGGGGCATCATCTGTGTCCCTATGGACACATTCCACATTTATTTTTTTCTGAGACAAGTGCTTGTGACCATTCAAAAGAACTTGAGGTCATCTGATGTTCAGTACTTCAGTACTTTCATTATATTTAATTGTGAAAAAAAATAGTCCCTTAAGCTTGTTTTACTGAAAACGAAAAAACGTGCTTCAACAGTCAGAAAAGTTTTCTTTATAGTTTACCCAAAAAACAAATCAAACTGGCCCCCACCAGATTATCAAATGGTCATCCCCTAAGGGGGTACACTCATTGTGCAAGAATAATTTTCTCAATCTTTTCTGGTCTTTTTTAGTTATGTATTTTTTCAATCATTTATAACAAAAAAGTTAAAATAATATGCCTTTTGTTCTTAAAACATAGAAAATTACAAAGGAGTAGGGGCAATAAGGCCCTTATTTGGACCAAAAATTACTGCAAATTTAAAAGTTATCATACATATTCTTAAATAACTGAAAACTTGACTAAGGTATAAAGTACTAAGAAAAACAAAACAAATTTGACATCGAACAAGTAACCATGGCAACAAATCATGACTTAATTTGCATATTATGTTAAATTTCGTGATTTTCCTTGTTTTTTCATCAAATTTTAAGTATAATTTAGGGTTAGGGTAAGGTTGAAAAAGCACTCAAGAAACAACTTTATATTTTGTGAGATTATGCCAATAGTTATAATAAAGCTTCTGTTATATTATTTTGTTGTTTCTTGGCTGTGCAGGATGTTTCCACAACGGAAAGTTTCAATATAAAAAAGAAGATGTGGTTTGATTGCCAATGAGACAACTCTCCACAAGAGACCAAGTGACACAGAAATTAACAATTCAAGTTCATTTCTCAGATACTATAAGCAATAGGTCTTATATATTTGATATATGGAATGATTATAAGGTGTACATGATGATGTCCAACTGACATGTTGGCAAGTACATTTTTTGTGTTTTGGTCTGTTTTTCTATTACTGTATGCAATAGGTCAACTTTATTTGGTGTACATTGTATGTAAACCGGGGTTGAAATTAGTGCTGGTCAGGTGATCCAAGACTAGTAGAATTTGCATTGGACCAGTAGATTTTGTCAGCTGCTGGTCTAGCAGACCAGTAAACATTTGTCAACAAACCTCACTGATATTGCAAACAAATTTACCTGTGAAATCAATTACACGTATTGGTGGTACTAAGTATTACAATTGATCAAGTTAATTAAAATCTCAAGTGAGCCTCCTTCACAAAACAAAATGTGGACATTTTTGGAAGGACAAAAAAATAGATATGTGTCATTCAAGGGGAAGATCAGCGGCAATAAAGTTGATGAAAAAAAAGATTGCGTATTGTTAAATTAAATAGTGGATCGCAATGTAGTGAATTTTATATCATGTGAAAACTTTGTCCTGACTATTTAAATGTGGAACATGTGGAGCTTCAGACAACCCAGTCAGGCACTCTATGGTGGTCATGAGGATTGTGATCATGTGGAAGACAATGTTGACTTTTTTTCTGTCCTTGATCCTGATTTTGATAAAGAAAATCATTGAGATTACCAAAGCCTTTATCAAAATCAGGATCGAGACTGTCTCTTTTCTTGTCTAACATATATGTAAAAGAAAGCATGAAAATAAAAGTAAAAATCTATCAAACATATTAGTGTTATCAAATGAATGTCATTTTTGCAGGACCAGTAGATTTACAGCCAGACCAGTAATCTGTTTAGTCCACTGGTCCGGCTGGCCAGTACACAAAAAAAGCCTAAATTCGACCCCTGTATGTAAATATGGTTCATTGCTCAATGTTAAGTTTTTGTTTATTAGTCTGATTATTTTATACCAAAAGCAATAGGTCAACTTTATTTGGTGTATGGAATGATTGTAAGGGGTATATGTCTGTCTGGCAATAGTCTTCTGACCATTACCTCATTTTCGTGGTTTATTGGTCAATTTCAAGTTTTCCTGGTTAGTTTGTTTTTAGAAACTATATGCAAAAGGTCAACTATATTTAAAGCATGCAATGATTATAAGATTCCATGTCTGTCTAACAGGGTTCATCTGACCTTGACCTTTGAAAACCTGCTTTTGTGGATATTTGATTTCATGGTTTTGCCTTAGTCTGCATACATTTCTATAGAATAAATGTAATTCATTTCACATTGGGATTTGTGGTTTCCAAGTAAACATGATCTTCAAGAAAATTGATATTCAACATATTTGAATTATTGACTTCATCTTTGAATACATGAAAATCACTGCTGTTCCTTCTCTTAGGCTATAAATTTATATGAATTACTTTTATAGATTTATATTGGAAAATAATTCAGATGTGGTAAAATTTAATTAAAAGTTGTCTCTTTTCCAGGCCAGTGGAGACCCATCTGAAGAAGCATACATTGCACTGAAAAGTGTTATCAAAAATATATTCACCCCAAATTATAAGCTGAAGGATGCCCTGGTAAGCTTCAAAGGAGCCTTCAAAAAATGTCAGGATGACCACAAAGAAAAACTGATGAAACTAACATTTGATGAAAAATCGTTACTGACCTTGGCCTGTGCAGAAGGTGACCTTGAACTTGTTACTTATCTTATAGATGATTGTAACTGGGATGTAAATTATTGTGAAGGTATCCAGTATCCTCCTTTACATTCAGCCATTTTGAATAAACATGTGGATATTGTATCCTACTTACTTGCATTTGGTGCTGACACGAATCTCATCGATTCCATGGGTTACAAGCCCCTGAATTATGCCTACAGATGTACAGATACCAGAGCATTAGAATTAACAAAAATGTTAGTGTCAGATGGTGCAGACATAAATTGTACCATTATTGCTGGTAAAGGTAAAAAACTAGAATGGGGACCAGTCAGTGAGAATAGAAAGATTAAATTCCAAGAAGAAGAAGTTATTGAGATAGTTGGTGATTCTGACAATCTATACATTGGACAAGATGAACATCCACTGATCTTCTGTGCGTTGGTTGATGAGTTTGATATATTTGGTTATTTTATTGAAAGGTCTGGAATTCCCAACGACATCTTATGTAATGCACTTGATGTATATGGTGCAACAAATGCACTCAATTCTAGATTTGAACAATCTTTAACATTCTTTAGAGCAGCTACAGATCTGAGATATGGGGATCCTAATAATAAGTTGGAAAAAGAAAATGTGAGGGAACGGAGACCGGTCTATAATAATAGGAGTGAGATGACGTGCCTTGAGGACTTCAATAATTTAGAGAATAACCCAAGTTCTATTCCTATGATGACTCAAGCAGTGTTAATTTATGAAAGGGTTCTACCTTCATATACTGAACAATATCTGGATGGATTGTTAACTCTAACAAACAAATGTGTTGATGAGGGCCATTATGAAATGGCAATAGGTCTCCATGTTGAATTACAGAGAGCATACTGTAATGCCGCTAAGGAAAGGATATCTGTTTTAAAATATGAAGATTGTGGAACTAGTATTGCAAACATGTTGACATTACTGAACAATCCCCGTTGGACACCATCATTTGAAGATAAAATGTTAGTTTGTGAGCAGTCATACCAAGCCATCTTGTCAAACACTCAATTTAATGAAACCTACAATCCTTTCACAGATAAGGTTATCTTTGGATGCTGCTTTGCATCGATGCGTTATATAATGAGTTTTCTACAAGATCAAAACATTGAACACAAAATAGTTTTTTACCAGTTCGTGAAAAAATTAGTGAAGAGTGATTTTAGAGATGAAGAAGGTAATTCTATGCTCTATAAAGCCTTAGAGCTTCAAGAATTTAGCTTCAGTGATGAATGTAGCGTGTTGAACAGTTTTGATAATACTGACATCATAAAGTTGTTGTTTCAGTATAATATAGATGTAAATAGCACTTCTTATGAAGGGAATACAGCTCTTCATTCTTATATGCATTTCATAAATAGTTCAGAAATGAATGATGAAGATAGAGATATGATTAGACTGTTGGTGAGGCATGGCAGCCATCTTGATTCACAAAACAAGAAAGGAGAAACAGTTTTAGATCTGCTTCGCGTGGGAAATCATGATTTGTATGATTTAGACTTATTACCCTTGCAGTGTATGGCTGCTTCAGTGGTAGCAGAATATGAACTGTTGGTTGGGAATGAATACCCTGAGGCAATTGTTTCAATTGTAAAACAACATGATATACCATCTTAGTTGATGGAGTAGTGAAACAAAAATTAACTGTTAGAGGTGTAATACCACCAAATTATAGTACCTAACATTGGATTGTATATGAAAAAGGGTGGGAAAAAATATTCCATTGAATTTGGCAGTTGTAAGAAATTAATCCTACATTACATTGCAGTAAAAAATTACCAAGTCATAAACAAATATCTTGGGTGTTTCAAAGCACAATTATTTTTTAATTTGGTGTTTCAATATGTTATTTTGGAAACTTGAGGTTTCTGAAGCTTGTACATTAGAAAAAAAAGGGTTAAAGCCAACTTAAAGGAGTAGGTTCGATAAGGAACTAAAATGGTCCCCTTTTTTAGCCTAAATTTCAAATTGGGATTTATTGACCAATATCACAATGAATAATAGCTAATACAGTTACTATATTGGAAATAAGTCTTTTAGTTGCAAATTTACGTTCCTGTGTTTTATTCATGACGTCACAAATAGTACTCATTTTGATTTTCCACGAAAAAAAAATGAAAATGGGTAAATTTCCATTGAATTTTTGGACAGGAAACATAGAGCGCATACGTCGACAAAAAAGATCTTTGACAATAATGTGTGTAATGACATTTTACATGTCTAACTTGAATATTTCGGTTGCACTCTATGTTTCCTGATCTGAAAATTGGCTGAAATCATGCCGATTTTGTCAAATTTCGCCTAAATCCTTTACTTTTACCAAACTGGGATGTAAAAATCAATGCTTTAGTATAAAACTATGATAGAAATTGTTCTATAAAACATTCTCATAAGTCTTTAAGTCAACTTAAAACAGTTTTTATTTTGTAGCATAGAACTTTATAATTAAGGACTACTTGAAAAAAATGAATTTTTTGTAATGTTAATTTCTCTCTTATTATGAGTAATTGGATAACTATATTTGGTATGTGTGTACCTTGTAATGTCCTCATGCCTGTCAGAGAGTTTTCACCTGACCTCAACCTCATTTCATGGATCAGTGAACAAGGTTAAGGTTTGGTGGTTAAGTCCATATCTTAGATACTATAAGCAATAGGTCTAGTATATTTGGTGTATGGAAGGATTGTAAGGTGTACATGTTTAACTGGCGGATGTCATCTGACCTTGACCTCATTTTCATGGTTCAGTGGTTATTGTTAAGGTTTTTTTTTGTGTTATTGTCTATTTTTCTTATACTGTATACAATATGTCTACTATATTTGGTGTATGAAATAATTGTAAGGTTTTCATGTCCAACTGGCAGGTGTCATCTGACCTTGACCTCATTTTTATGGTTCAGTGGTCAAATTTAAGTTTTGAGCTTTGGTCTTTTTAGCTCACCTGGCCTGAAGGGCCAAGTGAGCTTTTCTCATCACTTGGTGTCTGTCGTTGTCCGTTGTTGTTAACTTTTACAAAAATCTTCTCCTGAAACTACTGGGCCAAATTTAACCAAACTTTGTCCACAATCATCATTAAGGTATCTAGTTTTAAATTGGGTCCGATGACGGCACCTGTGAATCAAGATGGTTGACATGGCTAAAAATAGAACATAGGGTAAAATGCAACTATAGTTGGTGTATGGAAACATTTTATGATGTACATGTTAGTCTTACAAGTTTTGTTTGACCTTGACCTCGTTTTTTAAGGTTAAGTTTTTGTGTTTTTTATCATTTTTTCTTAAACTATAAGGCAATAGGTCAACTATGTGTTGTATGGAAGGATTGTAAGCTGTTTGTGTCTGCCTGGCATGGCATGTATTTCTTGTTTGGTTTATATGACCTTGACCTCATTTTCTTTTCATGTTAAGTTTGTGATAGTTGTAGTTAAGCTTTATATTTAGGACTATCAACTTAATATCAATGGTCAGTAAAGAAGGCGAGACATATCAGTGTGTGCACTCTTATTGTTTTATTTTATACTTATATTCCACAAAAGATTGTGGCAGTCATTGGTGTGAAGTAAAAATTTATATATGATTTTGAACCTTTTATCTCTGTCAACAATAATATATCAATAAACTCATCATAGATATCAGGACAAAATTTTGTATATACACCAAACGCACGTTTCGTCTACATAAGACTCATCAGTGACGCTAGAATCCAATAAAAGTTAAAAAGGACAAATAAGTCCGAAGTTGAAGAGCATTGACGATCAAAATTCCTAAAAGTTTTTCCAAATACAGCTAAGGTAATCCATGCCTGAGGTAGAAAAGCCTTAGAATTTCAAAAATTCAAAATTTGGTAAACAGTTAATTTATAAGTATAACCATATCAATGATAATTCATGTCAGTACAAAAAGTGCTGACTACTGGGCTGGTGATACCCTCGGGGAAATAAATCTCCACCAGCAGTGGCATTGACCCAGTGGTTGTAAATAAACTCATCATAGATATCAGGACAAAATTTTGTATATACGCTAAATGCGCGTTTTGTCTACATAAGACTCATCAGTGACGCACGAATCCAAAAAAAGTTAAAAAGGCCAAATAAGTCCGAAGTTGAAGAGCATTGACGATCAAAATTCCTAAAAGTTTTGCCAAATACAGCTAAGGTAATCCATGCCAGAGGTAGAAAAGCCTTAGAATTTCAAAAATTCAAAATTTGGTAAACAGTTAATTCATAAATATAACTATATCAATGATAATTCATGTCAGCACAAAAAGTGCTGACTACTGGGCTGGTGATACCCTCGGGGAAATAAATCTCCACCAGCAGTGGCATCGACCCAGTGGTTGTAAATAAACTCATCATAGATAACAGGACAAAATTTTGTATATACAATATAATACTTAAAAACACAAAAATTACTTCATACAATTGATAATTCTAAATCAATTAGAATTTACTGGTAAAATAGTTGTAGATATTGCAGAACAAAGTTTAATGTAACATTATAACCTTCTTCCCTAGCCAAGGGTTACAATCCACTCCCCTCCTCTCCACCTTTTGAAGATTAAACCAACAATTTTTATAAAAAATGATGCGTCATCTTTTGATTAAAGTCACAGCATCCGAATACATTATTCTGAAATACTCTCTTAATCATCCAAGAGTGGAATGGAGGGGAGTGGATTGTTACCCTTGGGAAGCTAGATGCATTATAATAAATTCTGAGCTAATGTGAATTTTAACTGAATTCTGTAACATTTGTATGGCCTCAATTCAAAAAGTAGATGTAGCATTTAGTTTTACTAATGTCTGTATGGCCATATGTCCTGAATTTGATTCACTTTAAATAACTTGAGTTAGCCTCAACAGAAATTTGAAAATATGTGCGATCTTTTTATATCAAATTAAGATGGGATATGATTTTCAATAAGACAACTGTCCACAAGCTATTAAGAGTTTAAGTTAAAAGCACCAACAAGAAAAATGTGAAACAATTCAAATGAGAAGACTAAAAAGCTAATTGAAACAATACAATTTACTAAAAACAAACATGACAGATATTATCTAACAACAACTACTGAATTAAAGGCTCCTGACTTGGGACAGGGATAATCATTTTGTGAGCCCTCAACCATCCACTTTATCTGGGACAGTGTATAAGATATAAGAGTACAGTTACTGAAAGCTAGTTCAAAGCAAATAACAACTTAAAATAAATTAGATACTAACATTTAGATTTACAACAAAACTGATTTGCGAGACATGATCTAAGGATCTGTCCAACAAAGAAGAAATTATCAGTTAACTTCTTATAGTTGTTGCTCTTGGAGGATGGTTTTTACTCAATTTTCAGGTAAAGATTTCATGAAATGCGATCAAAACCCTTTGGTACTATAGCTTGATGTCTAAACATTCCAAGGTTTTTCACTACTTTTTTTAAAAATATCAATGATATCATTTTAAAAGAAACCTAAAATTGGATCTATCTTCCTTTGTCCATAATTGTTGTTTAATTGATTGCAATGCAATGTTTAATTTTATTTCAAACTGATAAATTAAAGAAATCTTTATCCTGCAGTGCTTACAAGCACTTTGATTTTTAGCTCACCTGGCCCACAGGGCCAAGTGAGCTTTTCTCATCACTTGGCGTCTATCGTCCGTCGTCGTTAACTTTTACAAAAATCTTCTCCTCTGAAACTACTGGGCCAAATGAAACCAAACTTGGACACAATCATCATTGGGGTATTTAGTTTAAAAAATAGTGTTCGTTGACGCAGCCAACCAACCAAGATGGCCGCCATGTCTAAATATAGAACATAGGGGTTTAATGTAGATTTTGGCTTATAACTCTGAAACCAAAGCATTTATGGGTCATTTTCAAAAAATGTGGATATTTCAGTTGTGAAATAACAATACAAAAAAATATTCAATTTTCAACTTTAATATATGAAATTGAATAGTTTAACAACAATACAACCTGAAATAAAAATATGCAATCTTAAATGCTACTACAAAAATATTTTTAAAAATAACATAGAAACAAGTATGGGACATATGTCAACTACATAACGGATTTAGTTTCGGTCCCTAATTTTTTTTTAATAATATTTACATTTTGCTTGATATATATTTCCATAAAAATCATCACACTTTTTTCAAAACAGTTAACATGGTTAAAATAACACTTTTTAGAAACATATTTTAAAGTGAATTTAATTCAGCATTGTCAACTACATAACGCTTTTTGTCAACTACATAACGTTATGTAGTTAACCGTTATGTAGTTGACCTATTTGTGGTTTTTGGATGTTTTTTTTTACCCTAATACTACCAGATAAATGGTTTTTATTGAATTAGAGTCAGTATTATAGACTTTGAATGATTTATGTAAAAAAAAATATTTATGCCAAAATTTATCAATGTTTTTGCCGTTACAAAGTTGACATAGAATAAAATTACGGAGTAATTTGTACTCACAAAAACTAATCTATAATGAAATGAATCAATGATGTCATCCTGTAACTTTAAGCACGTCATCAGAGGATGAAGAGTAAGTAGAGAGCACTTCCTTAGTTACAAGGGATATAATCAGTTGTTTATTGGCAACATTATTTCATTTGTGTTATGTAGTTGACATTTTTTGAAGTACGAAATGAAAAGTAAAAAAAAATGCTAATAAAATCTAATAATTCCCTGTATTTGTGTATACATACCTGCAGTGATACCTATATATTTATAATAACAAAAGAAAAATAATAATTTCCACTGGGTATTAAAACCAGCATTTAAAAAAGACTAGTCTTTCAATTTCGTACAAGCAATTTTGGGGTTTTTGGACCCTTTGAAACCCACTGGAAGCAATTTCTGTAGCTAAATTTCATATTGAATTTGCTGGAACTTGTTACACACACCAAAAACTAAATGGTGAATCTAAAAATTGGATAAAAATATTTATACTTTTTTAGAAATATTGATTGTACAAGAAAATCCACTTTTTTTGAAAAAGGCCCTTATAACAAATCTGACATGGGGGTAAAATTGTTTATCAAGTCATGATCTATCTGCCCTGAAATTTTCGGATGAATCAGACAACCGGTTGTTGGGTTGCTGCCCCTGAATTGCCAGTTTTAAAGGAAATTTTGCCGTTTTTGGTTATTATCTTGAATATTATTGTAGAAAAAGAGATAAACTGTAAACAGCAAGAGTGTACAGCAAAGTAAGATCTACAAATAAGTCAAACATGACCAAAATGGTCAGTTGACTTCTTAAGGAGTTATTGCCCTTTATAGTCATTTTTTACCAATTTTTCGTAAATTTTTTAAATCTTTTACAAAAATCTTCTCCTCTGTAACTACTGGGCCAAATTTAACCAAACTTATCTACAATTAATTTCAGGGCAGGTAGATCCTAACCTGATAAAACAATTCAACCCAGTGTCAGATTTGCTCTAAATGCTTTTGTTTTTGAGTTATAAGCCAAAAACTGCATTTTACCCCTATGATCTATTTTTAGCCGTCGTGGCCATCTTCGTTGGATGGCTGGGTCACCGGACACATTTTTCAAACTATATACCCAAAGATGATTGTGGCCAAATTTGGATAAATTTAGCCCAGTAGTTTCAGAGGAGAAGATTTTTGTAAAAGTTAACGACGACGGACGACACCGGACGCCGGACGCAAAGTGATGGGAAAAGCTCACCTGGCCCGAAGGTGCGCTAAAAAGGATCAGCGAGCTAAAAAGGATCAGCAATTCAAACAACACAAATAACAATCCAGTCTACAATGTTAGAGGGAATCGCATTAACTAAACATTGTCAATGAACCCTGCCCGGCAACATGTACACCATGCAATCATTCAAATGCTAAATATAGTTTAACAATTTCTTACACAATCTAAAAAAAAACCCAGACATAACCATGAAATTTTTATAGCAGTGACAAATAAAACCAAAATTGAACATGAGTTCAAGGTCAGATGAACCCAACCAGACTTGCATGCACACCTTACAATCATTCCATACTCAATATATAGTTGACATATTGCAAAATTTATCCAATTGACAGTAAAAAAAACATGAACTAAAAATTGGCCAATTAACAATGAAAATTAGGTTCAAGTCGCATTAAACCTGGTGATCCATGAATAAGGATGAGATCAGATGAACAGCGTCTGACGGACATGAAGATCTTGTTAAGAAAAAATAGACCAAAACAGTATAGTTATTCCCTTCTCACAATAAGTGGGTATTATACTTTACAAACAAAAGCATTTTACCAAGCAGTCTTCACTTAAACCCATGTACATGAGGTTGAGGATAATGGACATATGACAGACAGGAACTTTGTAACAAAAGGCACCTACATTAAAGATAAGTAGCATCCCAGTCCTCTTTCTTAAGTTCAAGAGAATAGAGTTTTATTCAAACTTTTAGGTCGTATCTATCACAGTCGCCACTACCAGCATCTGATAAGAATCCCTGTCTCGCATTCCTTTTTCGTCACAGGCAAGATATAAAAAAAGATTCTTAAGTTGATGACCATCATGTAATCTACATGTTTCTTTGAAGATAAGTCTGTCTTTTAAGACGGTTATATAATCTGATCTTTGTAAAATGATCTCTGAAATATATCAACAGAAAGAAAAAACTAAGATCAATCTGATCAACAGTCTTCATACTTAAACAAAATTGTCTTTCTATAAATGAATGTGTAGTTATACCTGTTCAGTTGTATGTTACAATACAGGTTTTAAGATATATTATGTACACATGAACTGGGAAGCTTTTCTGAGTTTTATATAGTGGTCATCTTGTTGGTACATGAACTGTGCAGGTATCATGTGTTTATATAGTGGCCATGCTGTTGGTATGTGAATTGGCTGGTTTTATGTGTTTATGTAGTGGTCATCCTGTTGGTGTGTGCACTTGGAAGGTTTTATGTGTTTTATATAGTGGTCATCCTGTTGGTATGTGCACTGGGCAGGTTTTATGTGTTTATAAAGTGGTCATCCTGTTGGTTTGTGCACTGGGCAGGTTTTATGTGTTTATAAAGTGGTCACCCTGTTGGTTTGTGCCAGGTTTTATGTGTTTTATATAGTGGTCATGCTGTTGGTATGTGCACTGGGCAGGTTTTATGTGTTTAGATAGTGGCCATGCTGTTGGTATGTGTCCTGAGCAGGTTTTATGTGTTTATATAGTGGTCATCGTGTTTGTATGTGAACTGGGCAGGTTTTATGTTTTATATAATGGCTATGCTGTTGGTGTGGTGTGTGCACTGAGCATGTTTTATGTGTTTTATATACCAGAAGTGGTCATCCTGTTGGTACATTTCTCGTGCTTCGTTTTTCCCGATTTTTATTTTTCGTGCTACGTTTTTGCGAGTTTTATTACACGTGTTTCCGTGTTCAGTACCCCCCTTTACCACCCTCATATAGTGGTCATCCTGTTGGTATGTGAACTTATCAGGTTTTATGTGTTTTGTTTAGTGGTCATCCTGTTTATATGTGAAATGGGAAGGTTCTTAATGTTTCATATAGTGGTCATCCTGTTGATATGTGAATTCAGAAAGTTTTAGTTGTTTCTTATAGTTGTCATCCTGTTGATATGTGAAATAGGAAGGTTCTTAGTGTTTTATATAGTGTTCATACTGTTGATATGTGAAACATTTTGACTTAAAGAGTTACTGAAAGATTTTTATGGCCCGCAACGAAGTTGTGGGTGCCATGTAGTTTTACCCTTGTCCGTAATTCTGTCATTCCGCAACAAACTAATATACAGTTTTTTTCTTAAAGCCTTCAGATATTGGGCTGATTTTTGGTATGTGAGTTAACCATGATGAGTTACAGATCAAGTTAAAGTTTCGTTCTGCCCCGCTAATTTTTGCCGAAATTATGGCCCTTGGACTTCGATAAATTGTTGGAAATCACAGTTATATTTTTTTTTCTAAACGCTTTCAGATATTGGGATGATTTTTGGCATGTGAGTTAACCAAGATGAGTTACAGATCAAGTTTAAGTTTTGTCCAGCACAGCTAATTTTTGCCGAAATTACGGGCTCTGGACTTTGATAAATCGCTGAAATCACAGTTATAAGGACTTTTTTCTAAATGTTTTCAGATATTGGGCTGATTTTTGGTATGTGAGCTAACCATGATGAGTTACAGATCAACTTTAAGTTTTGTTCCACTCCGCTAATTTTTGCCACAATTAAGGGTTTACAATTTTGAAAATTTTGCCAAAATTAAGGGTTTACAACTTTGAAAATTGTTGAAAATCACAGTTATATGAACTTTTTTTCTATATGCCTCCAGATTTTGAGCTATTTTTGATATGTGAGACAACCATCATATTTGTGTCCACATGTGTTATTGAAATTGCAGATTTTTCAACTTTTTGAGACGGGCCATTCATGTCTTTGACACATCTTTTTTTTTTATAAATTAGCCAATCATAAACAAAGATTGCCTCTGTGTTTGTTAGTAACAATAGAACATATAAGAGGACTTATGATGCAATTTTCTTGTTCAGTTTGGTTGAAATTGCCTGAAATTTTCAAAGATTAATTGATAGTTGTCTCATTGGCAATCCTATCACATCTCTTTCTTTTAATATGGTCAAGGAATCATAACTAACATACATCCATGACATGGTGTAATTAAACAAAACTTTTATAATATACAAACAATTTTATTGCATCCAATATCAATTGTCCAACAAGTCAACAGTTTGCCTTTGGCAAGCAAAACAACATACAACAATGTACAATAAAAATTGGCTTTAAGCACTCATAATCATGATTATGATAAATGTGATCATGATGGACGGTTGATCCTATATGAACTAGCATAAGGATCTATGATAAGCACTACTCTATGGATTTCAGAATAACTGTGTATGATTCATCTCAACATATACTTCAAAGCTTGTTAAACAAGCAAAAATAGATTTTTAGCTACTAATACTAAAATTAATTTCAAGAAAATATTTCAATTATTGAAAATTAATTTGCATGGATGACCTGCTAGGCAGAATCTGAGTAAATTCAATTTGACTAGTGGATAAACAGTTTCAAATATTTGTTAAGTTAAGCATTTTTCAAATACAAAAAACACTCTGCATGTATCAATTCCAATTTGAAAATATTTAAACAAGTAATCATTGCATCGATGAAAATGATCTTACCAGGAAGTAGATTAAAAAATGTCCTACTTTCTGTATAAATTTAACAGCATAAGTAGTGAACACTAAGTAAAAAATGAAAACAGACTTGATCATGTTTTGTAGTACAACATTTTAAACTGTTACAGTACTACATGTAGCTATAACAGTCCAAAAGCATATTTACATGATATATTAGGAATAGTTCCAGCTGATTTAATTTATCAGAAGGATAATCCAATCACTGGATAGACCTGTGATTATTGTCTCCCTTGAGACCAAAACATTGTTTAAATTAGTGAAATATGTAAATAAAAAAATTATTATCTTAATCATCTCATGAAAAAAGAGTTATATTTGTTCAAATATAATTGATTTAAAAAATAAGCTGTTAAAAGGCACTGTCTGAAAATTAGCCTACCAACCAATGAGTACCGGAAAAGAATTTGATAGTACTGGGTGCACTATTTACTATAACTTAATTTGAGTCTCTTCTTAAGGATTTTTTTTTTGTACAACCAAATTACAATAATCTAACATTTTATGTCAAAATAAAGAAACAATCTGTTTCAATGTTGTCTTGTCTAACAAGAATGAATAAATCTAAAACACACAACATCATAAAACCATTAAACATCCCAAACAGTTTCAATTCTTCCAGTCTTAACCGTCATATATATGCCATTAATATCCTTTTGGTCCTAATATGAAGTAATGATTAAGCCCTTAGATTAAAGTTACTTAAAATTAAAATCAGAACTACTTTTTGAAGTTCTTCCACTTAAAAAAATTACAAACATTGATCGGCCTTAAATACATTTACATTAAATGAAACACATACGGCCTAACCCAGTATTTAACAAATTGTTTCACCTCGTGCATAACATAAATAGTGCTATATTTTTCAAAGTTGAATGTTATGTCATTGCTATTGCAATATGAAATATAAAGTAGAGAGTAAAGAGGGCCTATATCAGTATCTGTAGTAATGTTTGGAACTTGCATGCACACTGTTCAGAATATCAAATCTTAAATAGGCTGTTATTGCCTAGTTCTTTGATAGTTTATACAAAGAAAAATTCTATTTTAGAGTAGGATTAGCACTTACTAGTAGTTTTGTTAAATCTAAAGGTTAGCATGAATCATTTCACTTTACTTTACATTTTTCGGAGAAAGTTTAATACTTAAGCTTTACAGAATATGAGAAAAATCTGAGTTCTCATTGGGTTCAAATCAACCAATGAGGCATAACCTTGTATCTCAGAAGAGTTTAGAAATTTTGAACATGTTCTCTAAATCATCAATTAATATGGTATTATATGAGGAAATATGTAAATTTTTATTTTAATTGTGACTTTTCAGATTGCAAACTAAAAATTACAACAAAGAAGGTAATTTTGTTTGTTTTTCTTTAGCCTGTTTTGCAGGGCTAACACAGGGTGAAAAATTGTACAGAAAATCCATGAAATTCAACCTAAAATAATAACACTAATTTTACATACAAATATTTTGATATACCTGAATTGAGCTATTTTACAAGTTTTTTCATCATGCCATTATAAAGTCACAACAATATACATGATTTGGATTTCAGAAACATTTCCTATATGCTCTGACCAAAATGATCATTTGTGAGAAAATGAAAACCGTAACATGACAAAACACTGTTACTGCCAATTACTTGCAGTATAGCAAATTGTGATTTTAAGGGCTAAATGCATTCATGGACCTATTCCTTGACCAATCAGAATTAAAATGAATTCTAGCAGCAATGATATGTTGGCTGACTGGACCAAAAAAAAAATTTTTCCATATAGAAATATCCATAAATTATTTCTGAAAAGTTTGTATCAATTTAAATTTTTTTTAATGGAGATGTTGAAAATAAAAGGTCACTAAATGGATGACATAACATTCTATATATACCTCAAAATAACCCTGTGGTTCATATGAGCTAATTACAAGTTATATAAATATATCTATAATCAATGAAATGAGCAAATGTTAGCTTTATCTATTCAATAGCACCAAAAAAATGTACAATACCAAACTATAGTCTTTAAAAGAGCTTGTATTTCTCACGAAAAATATATGGTTAATGTCAGGGTCATCAAAGGCTTTCACAAAATATTACATTCATTATCGGTAATAAAAACATGATCAAATTTCACTTCAACCATGTTGGCCCTTTAAATTTAAACAAATGCACAGAAACCCTTTTTAGAACCCTATTACAAATTTAAAGAAAAAAATTGCAAGTAACCTTTTCTTATGATATAATTGTGGATTTTTGTCCAGGAGTTTCATGATTTTTTAAGATTGTGTGCAAGGTTTGTTTTATGATTTTTTCTTTTCCTGTTTTTAATCTTCCTAAGAGGATAACTATTTAGGCAAGGTGATATTTTCTCCATTTTTTCTCTCTAAATCATTAACTAAGAAAAATAATCTCCTCCAAAAAATTTCCCACTTTACAGAACGTAAAATTAGTAAGTGTTTAGAAACCATTTGACTAATGAAATGCAATAAGATAATTTTTTAAAATATATATTGTATTGGAAAAAATGACAGTGGTTCCAATGACTATCTTAACCTGTTAAAATCATCTATACTGGTACTCAAAAAGAACTGTTAATGCTTATTATACAATTACATAACAAAAAGGAAATTCTGTTTTTGTCAAAAAATATACATAATATTATATAGTGCTTAATAAAACAGTATTAAAACAAAAGCTATAGCAAAAACTTTTTACTTTGGCTTCTTTTAGCTCAGATATGAATATAGTAACAGCAGTTACTACTAAAATGTGGTTTTAATCTTGTCTTTATTGTGTATGGTGAAATAGTAGTTAGGAAATATTTTTAAATTGAGTTATCTTCCTTGGTCCATAATAGTAGTATTCTTCCACCTTACATGTAAATTGTTATCTGAACAAAATATGACCTGGTCATAGGCGGATCCAGGGGGGGGGGGGGGGGTGGCCTGGGGGGCCCAGGCCCCCCCTTTCGTGGGAAAAATTTGGTTGATTATATAGGGAATCATTGAAGCATGACTGGAGCGGCCCCCCTCTTAGGTCAGTCAGCGGGCCCCCCCTTAGGAAAAGTTCTGGATCCGCCACTGCTGGTATAAATAACACAAACATACTTGACATGGATAGGATCGTATGCATGTTCACCTCACTGCACTAAGTATGTTCAGTCTACTCCCAAAAAATTATTTAAGGAGGGTGGCTGAAATTAAGCTTAACAGCAAGTGACCAGGATTCAATTGAAGTTTAATGCAACCTTTACCATAATATCCTTATTTAACTAAATACCAAGTAAGAACAACTGGGACAAACCAGACTCTTCAAAAATTAGTTTCTACTTTTCATTACAAGCAAGCAACAATAACCAGGGCACAAACCGGTTGGCAAGAAGTTAGTATAATGATCACTAGTCAGGTGAACAAATTTTACTGTTAACAAATTAATAAGTATGATAAAAATCCTACTTGGCATGTTGGTCTAGTATGACCTTAAAATGCTATTGATCTGAATATATATTTACAATATTCCACTCCAGACATTAACCATCAATTAAAACAAAGAAAAGATTTTTGAGTGAACTATTTGAAAACTAAAGTTTAAGCAATATTAATGCATAAAATAGATCTAATAAAAAAAGCCTTTGAGCACTAAATTTAATTGGGCAAACTGTATTTTGTTTTTTGCACTGCAAGTAACCTACATAGGTATGTAAGACACATATGTTTCACCTACATGTATATGTACATAGTACATAGAGAAATAATTGATTATTGATCTAGTTAAGGTTAATTTCCATATTTGATTAACTAAATGAACCTGACCATGCACATATGTTTCATATCTTCAAACATTCCACGAAGGGAAATATTTCAATTTGGAAACTGTAGGAGTTGGTCGGATAAAGTAATTAAGTATGCACCATCAATGAAAGCTCAAATTGTTATACAATTTTTCACCATTCATTCTGTAAGAAATTAATCACAATCTAAATCCTTATAAAGTGCTTATCATTGGTATAAATATATTAATTCTATGAAATAACACCTCAACACTGTCTTCCAACAGCCTTATTCAAAAAGGGGTGGAGAATTAAACCTTTTTCAGGGACAATTTTATTTTTCGAAAAATTTCTTTTAATCCTACAATTTGCCAGTTTCTAATAAAGTTTTAAGGATTAACACAAACTTACCTACATAAAAGCTTCATATCAAATAATAAAAAACTTGAAATTAAAAAAACTAAGCATAAAAGCATAAAACATACATGTAATTAGGAGCCACAGATAATAATTTAGTCCATGGCCTAAAATGTAGGCATAAAATTGAAGTTCTTTCACTTCAAATACATTTCCCAGAACTATCAAATAATCACAATTAGTATGAAGACATTAACAACTTTCAAACATAACAAATGGTACAGGCTAATCTAAACACTCATATATTTCGTTGTACAAAATATCACCTCGAGTACATACATCTAATGTAAGCCTATGTACAAATTATGCATTGATTCATTCAAATAGTAAACAGTACATGGTAAAAAAAATTCTTTATGAAACACAACAAACTTTCATATTTAAAAAGACAATATGTTGTCCTGAATCTAATGCATTCTGTTGTTACTATCCAGAAGTCTAAACAATATAAATTCATATTTTTCTAATGTTATTTTTTAGCATCTGACATTTTGGATAGAATATATAACATAACAGTTCTTTGAATTTTAAAACAAACATTGATTTATCTTCTAAATCAAACATGCACTGCATGTAAATTTCTGAAATTTTTGTCTGCAATTATTATCGAGATTGTTGACAATGCCTGAATTGGCAAAAACATGAGTTTTGATGATTATAATTTCAGTTCATTTTGCATATGAATAATGCTATCAAAATTTAAATGCATTTATAATTCTTATGTAACATATCCAGATGCAATTTTCACAATAATACCAACATCTCAAATTTCTCAAAATTTACAGTAGTTTTTGTTTATCAAAGTAAACATTAAGCACCAAAATCTTATCTAAAATCTATATAAATCTGATTTCCTATTGGCACTTTAAATTAACAATCAACTGACTGAGGTACAACATGGACAACAGCAGTCTTAATTGAAATGAGCAAATGAACTTAATTCCAAAGATTCACTAATTTACCTTCAACTGTTAACTCCCTTCCAATATTTGACTTTCCTCTCAGAAATAAAACTGACAGGAGACTGTAGCACTCATGTGGTATCTCAGTGGCAGATCCAGTGGGTTGGAACCCCCATTTTTTTTGGAGGATCAATGCATTTGAATGGAGACCTATGGTTTGACCATTCCCCTGTATCTATATTAACAATAGACAACAGATGTCAAGTGATGGCAATAGCTTAACATTGGCCCTATAGACAAAGCGAGTAAAAAAAATCTTAATATTCTTTAAAGTATTTTTTTATAATTTATCTTTGAAAAATTTCAGTATGTTCAAGCTTTTCAATGGAAATTCTTTTAGTAAAATGTACATCTTTTTACAAATCAATTTTAAAACTGACCATTTGACCATAAAGTATAGTGCTTCAAAATTCTTAGAATCAAATATTAGAAGCCTTATGTATTGGATGCATTGGCCATTTGAAATATATGTATAAAAATTGAGAAAAAAAGGTTGACAATATCTGATATTAAAATGTTTGCCATTTATAACAAATGACTTCATTAACATGTATGACACAATAATTATCAATATCAAAACATTTTCAATTCTTTGCTGGTTTTCTTCCAACTTGACTGCGAGTTACTCGGTCCCATACAAATGGCAATTGGTGCCTAGCTTCAGTCTTACCAGAACATTTACCTACTTTTGAATCATCCATACCATCCATATTTATACTAGATATATTAGATTCTTGGTCCGATTCTGATTTAGTATCTGGCTGTTCTGAATCACAGCTATTTGTTGACAATACACTAGGACTTCTTGTATTCCCAGGACTTATATCCTTTCTAAATACTTTTGGTTCAATAACATCATTATTCAAACTTGTTATAAATTTGCGTTTTGAACCAAACTTTTTATGAAGGTAAAGAGTATCACTATCACTACTATCATCTATTTTCTGTGTCGCTGAATCACAACTGTTCTGGCGTGAAATCTCCATTTTAATATCCAAATTAGAATCCGATTCATTTGACTGTTTATCAGATTGTGATTGTACATTTGGAGTAAGAGGTCCTGTCTGGCTATCGACAACAGATAATGTTTTCTTTATCATGTCTGAACTGCTGTCAGGACTAGCTGTAATGACCATTGAGTCGGCTGCACTTTTTGTAACACTTGTTGAAGATATTATCTCCTCTTGTTTACTTTCAAATTGACCTTTCTGAAAATCTCCAATAAGCCTTTTTTTCATAGAAACAGTAACTTCATTCATATCCTTGGTTTCTATATGACTTTTTATATGATTTTGATATGCAGCTTCATCTAAAAACTTATCGCTGCATGTTAAACAAGAATAAATTGTTAATTCAGGATGTATTGAATTCATGTGCTCCTTTAAAAAGTCGGAGGAGGCAAACGGTATATTACATTCTTTACACACATTTGAGATGTCCCCCCTAGAATCATTCTTACTTTTGATATCTTCTCCAGAATTCATATTCTGTTGTTCAGAAGTAAAACTAGGATCAAATGGATTGTTTATTTTTGGATGTCCATGTTGTCTACAGTGGCGCTTGTATGCACCAAAATCGTTCAATTGAAAAGTCTGCCCACATTCATGGCATTCAAGATATTTCCTGTTTCCTCTGTCAGACTCCATTTTCTGGATATCACATGCACCATCTGACGACATATATTCCATGTTTTCTTCTTTTACAATAGCTACAGTTTCACTTTGCTCTTCCTGATTGACTGGGACTCTCATGGTCTTAGTATGACTGAGAGCCCTGGGATTTTCAGCAACACTGATTTTGTTTTCATCAACAGAACTCGTAGACAAAGTATTTGGGTGCTGTGCAACCAATATGGCTTGTTGGTTTGGTGATGGTGAAAGCAAAGCAGTTTTTGCAGTTTTTGTTTCAGATATTGTTTGAACAATTGTATGCTCAGCTCGTGGTTCAAATCCATGTTGGTTTCTGAAATGTTTTCTAAATCCATATGGACTACCATAAGTTTGACCACATAAACGACAAATCAAATACAAGATATCTGTCGGGGAATGACTGCCAAGAATATTTTGTATTGGTTCATGCCTGGAAACATTTGGTCCTTTTTTCTGATCTTGGGGTAGATGAACTGACTGATTTATTGGACTTTGAACTTTAATGCAATTATCAGCTGATATCATTTCATCATTCAGACTTGATGTCTGAGGTGACATAGTTACTTGTACACGAGAATTTGGTCTATATGTATGACCATCATTTTGACCTTGTAAAGACTGTTGTACTGGCATCTGACTGTAACTACGGCTACCTGTACCACTTTCAGATGGTCTGAGCATGTTTCCTGTTCTGTTTTGAGCTTCATAATTAGGATATGCAACCTGAGTTTGTGAAGAGTATTGTGAACTAACAACTTGTTTATGTGGATGAGAACCAGAGTTCTCCTCAAATACACCCTTCTCAAACTGTCCTTTAACAAGATACTCAAAACCAGAATAACATTTACTTGCTGGTCGAGTTACTGGAACTTCTTTCGGTTTAGTTTTGACTTTACATGTTAAGTCTAAAGGCTGCATGTCTTGATCAACATTAGAATCCTCTCTATTTACTGAGAAGTCTAATGCATGCTCATGACGGGGCTGTCTATTTACTTTTTCTTCAGAACGACTTGGCATCCTTGGCGGTATTTCTACTGCTTCAGGCTGCCTATATTTAGGTTCTGGTCGAACTGCTGCATGTGGCGGAGTCTGAAATACAGCTCTATTAGGGTGAAATTCACGAACAGATGGAATTGGGGGAGATGATGGAAAAAGCTGTGGTGGTTTCTGGGATTGCTGTTTAAAGTAATGTTGGGGTGGCACTGGACCCAGAGCCATAGCAGATGAAACTGATGGATTTCTATTATGTCCTTCTACATTATACTGAGGAGATCGATGCATTGGACCTGCCATTCTAGGAGCTACCTGACTTATTTGAGCATTTCTCATTGGTGTGTCCACATAACCTGCACCATTATTTCTGTTATTCATTGGAGAATAACCCGGATGTGTTTGTCTAACATGATGCATGTTTGATGTTGGTGGGTAAATTTGATTAGGATCAGAATGTGTTGGATAATGTTGTGGTGATGGCATCATTACTCTTGGCATTTGCTGAGTACTCTCATTTGAATACGGAACGTGAGGTGATGGTGACATCTGTGGATGATTGGATGGATACGGCAGTTGTCGTGGTGAAGATTGTTGGTATGGTTGACCTGGAGACATTTGGTGCTTGGAATGAAGTTCATTTGAGTGAAAATTTTGTGAACTACTGACTACTGGTCGTGTCGAGAAATGTTGAGGATAGTTTCGATTCATATGTTGTTGAGCATTAGGTGAAATCTGCTGGTTGCCTGTCTGGTAATTTGTTCGACTATCAGGTGAATTGGTAAGATAGCCTGGAACAGCTTGTGGATAAGGCTGCTGAAATCCCCTATTATTTATTGGTTTCTGTGAAGTCTGTGGTCCATTGCTGTATCTTGAAGGTGGATATCCAGGAGAAACAGGATATCGTGCTGACTGGTAACCAGGGGATGGCACATTTTGTTTAGGTGATAAATTTGAAGGCATTACATGTTCTCTTGGTGAATGTCCATGCCATGAATTTGGACTATGATTGTAATATGGAGATACAGGCGACTGATCTAATGGTGATCTGGAATAACTTCCTCCTGGTGACATTGCACTTTTATATGATCCACGACTATTTCCATCAAATGTATCTATTCTAGGGGGCTGAAGATAACGACTTTGATCTCTGTTGACATCAGGATATATATCCGACACTTTTATCAATTTAGGAGGACCCAAATGTTCTAAATCATAAGCCTCTAAAGATTTATGACGTTTCATTTCTATACTTGCCTCTTGAGCACTAAAACTATGACTTCTGTCCCTGTAATGTCTTACAGGTTCACCTACTAAGCTTTGACTACGTTCCCTATGTATTGTCCGTAGATCATTTTCTTTATGTTGGAAACGTTCATCTGGTTGTTTAGATGGTGTTCGATCCTGTACTCTTATTTCTTCATTGTCCCTCTTTGAGGAATTTTGAAAACTCTTTTCTAGAACCTTTTCTATATGATCCTTTAAATAAACTACTTTACTTTTATTGATTGACATATCATCTGGTGGTTTTGACTCAGTTCTTGGTCTATCACTAGTGTCTTTGACCAATAGTTCATTTCGTATTTCATTTTTGATTGTATGAAGATGATTTCTATTAGGAATTCTATTGTCAGGTATCTGTCTAACATTTTCTGACACCTGTTTACACCCATTGGAATTTGGACCAGAATCAACTGATTTAGTTTTTTGTAATGAATTATCTAAAACTTTTTCAATTAGAGTTTGGAATGTTGTTGTCTCACGATTCCCTTCCTTTTGTTTTGATACTCCTTGTGTATTTATTTCCATTTTCAAATTGTTTTGATTTTCTACATTTTGCACCTGTTCAAGATTTCCAGTTTTAGAGTTTTGTGACTGTACTAAATTTGTATTATTATCCTGTACAATTTTGTTGACTTCTTCACTTCTACTTGATAGTGAATGACTTGTACTACTATCAAATGTATCTCTATTTTCTTGTTTAATTAACTGTAATGATGTTTGACTGGAATCCACTACTGATTTATTTTTCCCTTCTATATCAGATTCATAATTTTTGGATGACAAACAACTCGTAATTAAATTGTCAATTCTATCCTTTAAAAATACAGTCTCTAAACTTTTAGGTTTATCCTTTGCATTATGTTTTGCAGTAATTTCTTTCAGTTTTTCGTTTGTCATTTCGGTGCGAGTGGCAGATTTCTTACCAGTAGCAGATATACTTTCCTTCTCTTTAGTAACTTTGACCTGGTCCTTTTCCAAACATGCACTCACATCTGTCTCTTGCTCTTGTTTAAGATTTTGTAAATTTGGCGATTGAGCATTTTCAGTAGACTTTCTAAATTCTGATGAAACACTCATACCTAGGTTTTTATTTTCCCTGAAATCAGCATGTGATTTTTCGAATAGATCATCATTAGGCTCTAGATGAGATTTTTTATAAACGTCATCTGTGAGCTCAGTACCAGTTTTAGTATCAATTAGCTCAGTTTTATCCTTTTCCTTTTGTTCATTTGTTGTGCTTTGCTCAGAATTATTCACTTTCACTTTATTATCAAGTCCTACATCTGAATCTATAATAAACTTTTCATTACTTTTCTTCCCAGAATTCACTTTTGCCGAATCATTTTCTTCATCTGCTTCCTGTAGCATACGACTTATAATATTTTTGAATCCCTCATCCTGGTCATCAACTGACATCTGTTGTCCCATTAGGCTACAGAATGGTGTTGACCCAAACGTCTGAAACATATAAAAATAATCAATTTTCAAAATGTGTTGGCATTTTTGTCTTAAAAAAAGAAACATCTGATCATTAATAGGTAACATATTTAACTGATGTAGAAACAGATGGAAATAATACATTTTTATTAGATACAATTAGTCTCTTTTAGTGTTTTTATGTTGTATATTTTGCTTTAAATTGCTGATTTTTGAGTGGGACCCGATGGATTGACTACAGTATAGAAGTATGGTTATCTGGAATCTTCTTTACAGCAGGCAGTATATTTAAGTGGTGATGAGGTGTTTAGGTTGTGTCAGATATAGTCACACATAGTCAGAAAGTTAATGTTGAATCTGAGGCACAGTATTGGGGGAGTGCCACATTGTTTCGATTGATTGCTAAACTTGTTCTCTACCCCAATATGCAACTATTCATATAGTAAACAATATTCTATTGATCATTTTCATTTCAATATTTGTACACTTTTTTACATTCTATGTATTTGATTGCTTTGAAGTTGCTCATGTTGTTGATATTTCCCTCGCTGTCTGGTATTAACATACTCTCTATTTCATCGTCATAGTATATAACAATAAATTTCAATTTTGAAACCTCATTGTCCCTTTATCTTTTATTGAATGCAATGAGTACAGAAGACTATAGTTATTTAATTTGAATATTGTTTTGAACTAACTAATTACTTTAAAACTAAGTTTGCCTTTAACAAAATATGTTTACCCTTAATATTATTGTGTTTGTACATAACAAAACTATGTTAGCCTGTACACTGTTAAAACATAACAAAACTATGTTAGCCTGTACACTGTTAAAACATAACAAAACTATGTTAGCCTGTACACTGTTAAAACATAACAAAACTATGTTAGCCTGTACACTGTTAAAACATAACAAAACTATGTTCGTCTGTACACTGTTAAAACATAACAAAACTATGTTAGCCTGTACACTGCTAAAACATAACAAAACTATGTTAGCCTGTACACTGTTAAAACATAACAAAACTATGTTAGCCTGTACACTGTTAAAACATAACAAAACTATGTTAGCCTGTACACTGTTAAAACATAACAAACAATGTGTGTCTGTACACTGTTAAAACATAACAATTTTTGTCTGTACACTGGTAAAACAGAACAAACCAATGTGTGTTGCCTGTACACTTTTAAAACAGAACAAAACCATGTTTGCCTATACACTGTTAAAACAGATCAAAACCATGTTTGCCTATATATAGCTATACACTGTTAAAACAGATCAAAACCATGTTTGCCTATATATAGCTATACACTGTTAAAACAGATCAAAACCATGTTTGCCTATACACTGTTAAAACAGAACAAAACCATGTTTGCCTATACACTGTTAAAACATAATAAAACTATGTTAGCCTGTACACTGTAAAGGGTATCAAAACCATGTTTGTCTGTATAGCGTAACAAAACAATGTTTGCCTGTAACAAAACTTTAATTCCCCTTAACAAAACTATGTTTGTTCGTTACAACACTATGCTTACCTTAACATAATAACAACAATAACAATACTTTTATTTTATGGAGGAAACACAGTTAGCTATATTTGTTTGTTTGTATCAATTATGTTTGCCAGAATCAAAACTATGATGAAGTTTTCTATAATTGTGATACAATTTGTCCCAAAAGTAGTACACCACACTTTTAAAATACCATTGACAAAGAGCAGGCGCGATTTTTAATTTTTTTTTATTTACAGTATAAAAGAAATGCACTATGAAATAACTGTGTTCTCAGACCAATTGACTATCAGTAATACTTCTTCACATGCATACTTAAGACTTTCCATCAAATTTTTTAGACACAAAAAAACATGTCAACTCTTTTATCAAACCCTGTTTTCACAACCTATTCATTTGATAAATCATCTTATAAAAGCTTCTTTTTTATCAGTTTAGACAATACTGGTTCATTTTGTCTGGTTTATCCTTATAAATTTACCATGAACTGTCTAGAAGACACAAAAGAGCATATTTTCAGAGTCACAGTCTTCATTATTATTAAAATCAGTCATTCTAAAATTATCTCTTACTGTTACCAATCTATTGTCTTGAGAAACTTTATAAAAGTAAAGACAGCCATTCTCAGTCAAAGAAATGATTTATATAACTACAGTCATGACAGTGATGTGAACCTTTTTAAAAATATAATATAACATAAATTTCTTAGGAAATGATATCTGTAGGTGCAAAAGCACTTATAAATTTGATTTCACATATTTTTTCTTCATTCCCTCCTGTTATGGTCTTGGATATAAAATTGTTGGGTTGAAAATACACATTTCCTGGGGACAGTGCTGCAAAATTATTTTTTTTCTAATAATTTTTCAGCCAATAATTTGTGACCCAATTATATAGAAATAAAGGTATTACTTTGCAGAAAAAATGTTTTTGTGTCTTTATAAAATTAAACAATCAGCTGTCAGAATACAGAAAAAGATCTAGGTATAGGAAGATGTGGTGTGAGTGCCAATGAGACAACTCTCCATCCAAATAACAATTTAAAAACCAGATGCTCCGCAGGGCGCAGCTTTATACGACCGCAGAGGTTGAACCCTGAACGGTTGGGGCAAGTATGGACACAACTTTCAAGCTGGATTCAGCTCTAAATTTGGACTGTGATTAAATAGTTGACACAGCATAGGTTTCTGACAGAGAATGAATGGGGTCTAATGAACTTAAAATGTTTGTTTTGCCTTTGAGCAATTCACTATGCTGTTGAATATTAATCCTCTCAAAAAAATTGAAGAAATAGCAATAACTACTCATCTAAATACATCATGAAATGTAAAAAAAGTGCTTGTTATCACTGAATGGTAAAGATTGTTTTAATTTATCAGTTGGTAGTAAAAGTGAATATACATTGTATATTGTATAAAACAATGATTTAAGTTGATTCAACTACTATTCTGGACAAAGAAAGATAACTCCAATCAATTGAAAATTTCTTGCTATTGTGCAATTAGATATTTCTTGCTATTGCGCAATACTGTGCAATTGCAGATTTCTTACTATTGCTCAATACTGTGCAATTGAAAATTTCTTGCTATTGCACAATACTGTGCAATTGAAGATTTCTTGCTATTGCTGAATACTTTCTTTCATTTATTTGTCAACACAAATTAAAAATTTGTAACGTGATGAAAGATTTAACTCTTTTCTACAAAAGACAGTATTTGAAATTGGAGTAATTTGTTTTTATACTTCTTAATTCTGACACCAAAAATGTGAAGCATCATTTTTCATTGAGGCCGTAATATTACAGCCCCCGCACGAGACCGGAGAAGTTTCAAGGCCGTAATATTACGGCCCCCGCATGACAAGGGTTAATATAATAATTTTGGATCCTGATTTATACCAACTTGAAAACTGGGCCCATAATCAAAAATCTAAGTACAAATTTAGATTCAGTATATCAAAGAAACCCAAGAATTCAATTTTTGTTAAAATCAAGGTAAGTTTAATTTTGGACCCTTTAGACCTTTATGTTGACCAATTTGAAAACGAGACCAAAAATTAAGAATCTACATACATGACAGATCGACACAAAAGGGCCCCACTCACAAAAAACCTTGAAGCAGGTTTTAGGATTGACAATTTGAGAATGAAATAAAATTGAGAAAGGAAATGGTGAATATGTCAAAGCGACAACCACCCGACCATAGAGCAAACAACAGCCGAAGGCAACCAATGGGTCTTCAATGTAGCGAGAATTCCCGCACCCGTAGGTGTCCTTCAGCTGGCCCCTAAAATATGCATAATAGTACAGTCCATATCATTGGTTTTTTTTTTCAACTTTTACATTGTAAATTTTCAAAGTCCAAAGCCCCAAATTTATAACAGAAATCAGTGGAGTGTTACAGCAGTTAAGCCAATCTTTACTCATAATTGTAGACTCACATACCAAAAATCAGCTTAATATGTGAAAACCTTTAGAACTAGAGGCTCTAAAGACCCTGTGTCGCTCACCTTGGTCTATGTGAATATTAAACAATGGACACAGATGGATTCATGAGAAAAATTGTGTTTTGGTGATGGTGATGTGTTTGTAGATCTTACTTTACTAAACAGTCTTGCTGCTTACAATTATCTCTATCTATAACAGTACTTTCTGTGGAAAATGTTATTGAAAATCTTCAAATTTTAAGAAAATTGTTAAAAATTGACTATGAAGGGCAATAACTCCTTAGGGGGTCAATTGACTATTTTGGTCATACTGACTTATTTTTAGTTCTTACTTTGCTGTACATTATTGCTGTTTACAGTTTATCTCTATCTATAATAATATTCAAGATAATAACAAAAAAACAGCAAAATTTCCTCAAAATTACCAATTCAGGGGCAGCAACCTAACAACCGATTATCCGATTCATCTGAAAATTTCAGGGCAGATAGATCTTGACCTGATCAACTATTTTACTTCCTGTCAGATTTGCTCTAAATGCTTTGGTTTTTGAGTTATAAGCCAAAAACTGCATTTTACCCCTATGTTCTATTTTTAGCCATGGTGGCCATCTTGATTGGTTGGCCGGGTCACCGGACACATTTTTAAACTAGATACCCCAATGATGATTGTGGCCAAGTTTGGTTAAATTTGGCCCAGTAATTTCAGAGGAGAAGATTTTTGTAAAAGTTTTTTGTGGCAATAAGCATTGTGTATAAGTTTCATAACATTTGTTTGATACAAACTAAAATTAGAGTTGAAACCAACTATGAGACGTACAACTTAAAGTTAAAGCCCCACCATAACATAGCTGATATCTTCATGAGATTTTCATAGTCCAAAGTCAATTATGTCAGAAAATATCAGTAGAGCAGAACCAAATCTATCTGTAACTCATCATGGAAGACTCGCATACTAAAAATAAGCTCTACTTTTGAAGGTGTTTAGAAAAAAAGTCAGTTTAACTGTTCATCGTTGAATGACGGAATGAAGGAATGACGAATAAGAATAAAACTATATGGCCTGGTTCTCAGGACCTTTGTGTTGAAGCCATATTAGTTCATACATACCAAACAAATGACAAACTATTCCATTGAACTGCACAATAAATCAAAGTCTCATCTTTATTTCTATTTAGTACTTTATAAGGAGTACCAACGTTCATGACTTGATGTAAAGTTGTTAATTCTTGATGTCTAAAAAAGTAAAGAGAAAACAAACTGACAGCTAATAAAACAAAAGGTGAAATGATGTATAGTGTTTAAATCCCATAAAACTGTTATCAGACTAACTCATTAACTAACTAACACATAAACACAGTCTCAGGTCAAAAGTGGTAAACACCTTCAAAATTACACTATAAATTTAAAAAACATGTTTAAAAAAAGTCCTGAAATTAGTTCTTGTACAATTTAAAAGATTTGTTTTTTACAATTAAATACATAAATATGTGCAACTTTTTGAAATAGTTTTGAAATATTGTTTAAATTGAACTTTGTCATCTTTTAACAAGAAGTATATGGCATAATTTTCAAGGTGTGAAAAATGTTTGTTAAAAATTAATGGCCCTGCTAGTCAGGTCTGTCAGTCCCGTTCAAGTGATACTTTTTGCGACATTAAAATTTATAATTTTAACCTCAGAATATGGTATCATTCTTAGGGGGAGAAGTTTGATTGGACACAACACAACTATTTTGTACTTTTCATCCTTTGAACTCTTTTCACTCCATTTATTTATTTATTTATTGAACAAATCAATCATTAGTATTTTTCAACTCCATTAGATTTTTGCTAAGATGATCAATCTCAGTTACAGATGATTGGAATAATATAACACTGAAATGGGCTATTATGACCAGGGGTGGATCCAGTCATTTTAAAAAGGGGGGTTCCCAACCCAGAGTAAAGGGGGGGGGGGGTTCCAACTATATGCTCCCATTCAAATGCATTGATCGTCCAAACAAAAGAAAGGGGCCCTGGATCAGCCTATGATTATGTTTAATATTGTCATGTAGAGAAGAGTGAAAATGTTACTAATGAAAAAAAAATAGAACTGTGTGATGGTAAAGTCTTAATGTAAAAAGGTTAAATTATTGCTATGATTTATACACCGGAAATGGCACATTAAGGTGTCATTTAAAATTAATTACACTGTCTGAAAAGTTGAAACATAAATTTATCTAATTTTCTTTAATGTTTGAAAAATAAACATGTAGAAAACAATTTATGTAAATTTTCACCTTTCTCTTGAAACAAATTAAATGAGGAATGTGTCTATGGGACAGATGCCCTCCGCTTGCACATCAAGAAAAGGTATAAAGGGACATAACTGAAGAACGATATAAGAGACGCTACCCAAATGTGTACTTCATCTGAGATTTGTGGTAAAAAGCATTGTGTATAAGTGTCATAAGATTTGGTTGAAGCTAACTTAAGTTAGTGAACGGAAACAAAAATATCAGCAATTTTACCATTTAATTAGGCATAACTCTAGAAAAAACCAACTGCCACCAATATTCAAACTTGATCTGTGTTACATGGTAACTAGAATACACCGGCGAAATCGCAGGCATATACTTGTAAAAGATATTATGTATGGAGAATTTCATAAAAGGTATCAAAAGCCCTCTCTTTTTTCAAAGTCCGATATTTGTTTCCTTTCTGTTAAATTCAATTATTTTCATGTGTCTGGCCTCAGACCACAATTATTCTTCTCCTTTGCTATAATGCTTCTTTTGGTAAAAGTAAAATCAAATAAAAAATTTGCACCGTTTCAAACATGAAATAAATGTAACTGCTTATATATAGACTATTATTAGTCTAATAAAATATGTTTCTAAGGCAATCCATCAGTGCTTTTTCTTTTGAGAGCCTTATTAACATAGGTTAAGAGGTTCCTGATCCCAAAATCCCGGGCTAAAAACCATGAAATCCTGAGATGCAGAATTTAAAGAAATTCATATCCCGAAATCCCGAAATCGAAATATATTTCCCTGGATCCTGTAAGGATCAATCCCCAAATCCCGAGCTTAAATACACCCGATCCCGACACCCCGAAATAGGTCCTGCCTCCCTTTAATCCCTACCTTACTTTCATTTTTGCCAAATCACTATTTTCCCTTTCAACAATAAATTTGTATGCCCCATTTATGGGCATTGTTTTCTAGTCTGTGCATCCGTGCGTTCGTTTGTTTGTTCGTTAGTTCGTTCGTCCGTCCGTCTGTCCCGCTTCAGGTTAAAGTTTTTGCTTGAAGTAGTTTTAGATGTTTAGTTTAGTTTAGTTGAGCGTGTTTTACTTATTTTAATATATATGCAAGTGGTATGACCCCTTAAATAGTAAACATTTCAAAGAAAACAGCAGATAGAATCAGGGACTTTCTTTGTTGGACATCACCTGACCTAATACGTCATCTCATGGGATACTTCAGCAGCATTGATTTTGTAAAATCAAGGACTTTCTATACTAACATAGAAAGTCCCTGACAGAATACAGAGAGTCTCTATATACTTAAGTAGTACATGTAGATAAACGCGAAAAATAATTGTCCTCTATAAGGAGGTATAATAGTTGTGGTTCTTGTGATCTTAACACCATGATAATGAGAACACTCTGATTGGCTTATTTATTTTTCATTTTTTGTTATCTATCATACGATTGGTTGTATTTGTGAGTGTTTCAAACCGGAAGTCTTATCTATGACTAAAAATTAGTTCGATGACCGAATCATATCCGGACTCCTTTTTTGTCTTTTTTCTCCCAAAATAACTCAATCTGAATAATCATAAGAATGGATGACAAATGCGACTATGCATGTTACCTATAGGACACAGAGGCATGATGATTGATTTATTGTGGAAGGAAGAGAAGCGACACACAAAATGAGATCTTCTCGTTTAATAGTATAGATATGCATTGTATATAAGTTTCATAACATTTAATTGAGGTGAACTAAAGTAAGAGAACAGAAACCAATTGTTGGACGGATATACAAGGGTAAAACTTAATGGCACCCTTCACTACAGCGGGGGCATAAAAATCATTATGTTTTCTTTCATCAAAATGGTTGTTCTTTTATGTCCTGGGCAGTCTAATATGCAGAAAAAAAGCTGAAACAATCTATATTTGTACAAAACAAATATTCTTGTACAAAAAGTAAACATTGTCTATCTTAGAAGTCCAGTAAAATTCCTTAATTGCCAATTATTAATCAATGGGTAATGAATGACCTAACTGCACTCTGTAAAAATAATTAATTAATAACTATAACATTGAACTTGAAAGAATTTATTTAAATACCTTTTTGTTTTACATATCAATCAATTTGAATTATCGTTCCAAACACAACTGAATTGGACAAAGGGGACAACTCTAGTTCACTGACTTATTGAGGATATTCAATGTATCTTTGTCATAATTTTCAATGCATAACTATTACAGTGTATTTAAAGTAAACCTTACAAAAAGATACCAAGAATTAACAAAAGTGTGTAAAAATTTCAAAAGGATTCCAGGAAGGAACCAAAGTGTGTAAACGTTACCAAAAAGTCCTGAAAGGTCACTTGATTTATTGAGACACATACAATTGACCCACACTTTCATATTTTATTTTATAAAATAATAAAACAGATGTATTTCATATTTATTTTAGACTAGACACCATCTAAGTATCCACTGAGATGACATCTCAAAACTGCTGAAGGTCATATAGCCCATTATAAACATAAATAGAAACAGAAAGGAAGCACATGCAATTAGATTTTTCTAGGTCTGTTTGATTCATATCATCAGTTACAAATATAGGTCAATCCTCATTTCACCTATTCCATTTTTTCACCTTTATGGCATTTTACCACTCTCATTTAGGGTCAGAATTTAGGCCCAAATCCCAGAGAGAAATATGCTCTTTCCCCCCAATTTTCAGCTCTAAAACTACCAATCTTATACATTGTCATAAGGATTTTTTTGATCATGGTTTTTTATTTATCTTGAATCTTGTTTGCAATTCATGCAATTATTCCTTCTCAGAATGCAGGATTTTGCATTTATTTTTCAAAATTTTCTTTGGGACATGTCCAAAAAACCCACAGGCAAGTTGCACACCGTTGATTCTGTGTGCTCTTTGTATAAATGGACTAATGTATTTCTCTCAATTTTTTTTTTAGTCTATTATGACGAAATTGAACCAATGTTTTAAACTGCAAAATAGTATTTCTTTATTCTGATTTTACAAATGCTTAAAACCCCAAAAAGAAGCTAATGCCCCTTTAAACAGGCATGTTTACCTTGCAATGATTCCATACCACAATAGATGACATATTTATCCTTAACTTTTGAACACCATGCACATACCTCATCTACATCAGTCAAGAGACTAGATAACATGGCCATTTACCTGTACTTCACTACCTACACAACATGCATTTTTGTCTGGCTAATTGATGTATGTTTAACCTTTAATATACATGTCTAGCATTTTTCTTCATACAATATCTTGTTTTTCCATTCATTTTTTTTAAGGTAATTAATTACTAAATTAAATAAGTAGGTGATGTTAGGCTTGTGATGTTACAGATTCTTGTTAGAGACAATAGCCAATAAAATAGGTGGAAATTTCCAATTCAAATTAAAGTCAAGTTAACCTAGTTGTCCTTACATTTATTTATGCTAACATTAAAGCATACACAGACCATAACTCCTCTACAGCAAAATAACAAATCTTCACTATTTTTGTCAAAGTAAACTACTTAATCTCCACTGATATGAAATGTGCTGAAGCTAACACCACCACACACCAAATATCATTGGTCTACCATTTGTGGTTTAACCCACAAACTGATATAATCACAAACTTTTTTTTTCATTTAAACAAATTAAAAGTTTCAGGGTCAATAGACAATAACTTAGGGGACAGGACAAACAATCTCAATGGAAATGAATAGTGTAAGTGCCTTTGACAACAACAATACATATCCCCTCAAAATTAGTTAAAACTGTTTAAAACAAAATTAAATTTAAACGAGCATTGAAAATTCAACTATGGTGAGGTGATAAAATATAACAAATAAAGTGGAACCAATGTTCTGAAAGGATAAGGCAGGAAATTCCATGTGAGAAATCTATAAAAAAAAATATATCAAACAGTAGAGAAATTTAGGTTCCTCAATTAGGTTGGTACATAATAGGGTGTTACTAAAAATCAGTATCATTGCTCACAGTAGCAAAGATCAGATATAAACATTACAACCCATTTACAAAACATATAAATGTAAATTTTGTTTGAATCAACAAGCATCCCACATCAATCTAAAACTTACTCCCACATTTGTGCTATGAAATTCAAGAAGGTAAACCTCACTTTCCATTAAATGTAAAACTAACATCCTAGACAAGTTCAATAAAATCCTTATCCATCAGAATATGTAATTTGTACTTAAACTTTTTGTATTTTTTGGTCATAAAAGTTAAATATATCATCCTTAGCTTTGTAAATAATATTACAAGTCAACAGTTACAAATGTGATTACGCTCTAGTAAATAAAACATCAATAAAAAAGAAAAAAAGAAATTAGAGTATGAATATTGCAACACAGAGACCTAGAACTTAAATAAATAACAAGTAAGAACTGTGAGCTAGTGCAACACAGATACCTAGAAGTTAAAAAAATAACAAGTTAGAACTGTGAGCTAGTGAAACACAGAGACCTGGAACTTAAATAAATAACAAGTAAGAACTGTGAGCTAGTGCAACAGAGAGACCTATAACTTAAATAAATAACAAGTAAGAACTGTGAGCTAGTGCAACACAGAGACCTAGAACTTTAATAAATAACAAGTAAGAACTGTGAGCTAGTGCAACACAGAGACCTAGAACTTAAATAAATAACAAGTTAGAACTGTGAGCTAGTGCAACAGAGAGACCTAGAACTTAAATAAATAACAAGTAAGAACTCTGAGCTAGTGCAACACAGAGACCTAGAAATTAAATAAATAACAAGTAAGAACTGTGAGCTAGTGCAACACAGAGACCTAGAACTTAAATAAATAACAAGTAAGAACTGTGAGCTAGTGCAACACAGAGACCTAGAACTTAAATAAATAACAAGTTAGAACTGTGAGCTAGTGCAACACAGAGACCTAGAACTTAAATAAATAACAAGATAAAAATGTGAGCTAGTGCAACACAGAGACCTAGAACTTAAATAAATAACAAGAACTGTGAGCTAGTGCAACACAGAGACCTAGAACTTAAATAAATAACAAGTAAGAACTGTGAGCTAGTGCAACACAGAGACCTAGAACTTAAATAAATAACAAGTTAGAACTGTGAGCTAGTGCAACACAGAGACCTAGAACTTAAATAAATAACAAGTAAGAACTGTGAGCTAGTGCAACAGAGAGACCCAGAACTTAAATAAATAACAAGTTAGAAATGTGAGCGATTGCTCACTTATGATCAATCCCATTTTAAGTATTCCAAATTAAAGACATAAAAATAAGGAGATGTGGCATGATTGCCAATGAAACAAACTATCCACCAAAGTTCAAATGAAGTGGATGTAAGCAATTATAGGCAACCATACTGCCTTCATCAATAAGAAAACCCATACTGTAAAGTCAGCTATAAAAGTTCCCAGCATGAAAAATATGATAAAATTCAATTGAGAAAAACTCAACACCTAAATTATCACAAAACAATTAATGAAAAACAAATATGACAGACATAAAACCACAGACAACCACTAAATATGAAAGTCTTAACATCTTTGAAGGCACTAACCCAACATGTGAAGACTTGATTTGTGGTTCCAGTGAAAAAAGTGATAAAGATTTACTATGACAGTGCTGAGTTAACAGGAAGTTGATTATGATCATCATCTCGGTCTTTCTTTCTTCATTCCCTTTCCTTTTTTCAGTATAGGTGAGTATTATTTATGTTGATTATATCATATAATGCTTGCTCCATGTTGAATACTGTACTTTGACATAATTGGTCTATTTTTACAAATTGTGACTTGTTTTTAAAATGAGCATTGGAAATTTAACTATGGAGAGGTGATAAAAACCGTATAGCGGGTTATTTTCGCGTGTGTAAAATTTCGCTATTTTTCTTGAATAAGGTATACGAAATATTTTGTCGGTTATTATTTTGGCAGATTCAAAACTTTTATCAATACCTTTGCATGTACACTTTTAAATTGGTGAAAATAATGTACTGTAATACAAGTCAACATTTTGGATGGATAGTTGTCTCATTGGCACTCATACCACATCTTCTTAAATCTATATTATGTCCAATTTGTATTGTTACATATATTGTATTGTGAAGAAGACTTTTGACTTATAATGGTTTACTTTTACAAATTGTGACTTGAATGGAGAGTTGTCTTATTGGCACTCATTGCCACATCTTCTCATACTTATTTATAAGTATGTTTTATTTTTGTCTGATCCTTTTTGCTTTGAGCAAATAAAATATGTTTAAACTAAACAGGAAGTTGATGTTGGATGATTCTGAAAATACATCACACAGTTCAGCATGTTGATTTCGAATTTGTACTTCTGAGAAAAAAAGCAACCATAGTATAACAGAATGATGGGATGGACAAACACAAACAAAGACAGACTGACATAAGGTTTACACCCCTCCATTGGAATGGGATATTATAATTATCTTAAACACTTTTAGAACAGTAACATTTCTCTTAATAATAATAGTTTCAGTGATCACTTACATTTAATATATCCAAGTGAACTTGAAATTAAAGATACTACCGAAACAGATAAATCTGCTTCATATTTAGACCTTTTTCTCGAAATGACTACTGATAGTAGGTTAAATACCAAAATTTATGACAAACGCAATGATTTTAATTTTCCTATAGTCAACTTTCCATTTCTGTGTAGCAACTTCCCAAAGACACCAGCATATGGAGAATATGTGTCTCAATTGATACGTTACTCTAGAGCTAGCTTGAAGAAAGTTGATTTTGTTGCCAAGGAATACTGCTTTCTCAAAAGTTGCTAAGACAGGGCTATGAATCAATCAAATTAAGGTCATCACTCAAGAAATTTTACGGTCGCCATCATGAGCTGATTGGCCATTATGACAACAGTGTGTCAGAAATCATATCTGATATTCTTCCTCAGTCATAATAACCATCATCATTACCGAACTGAACAAAGAAATAACACGACGGGTGTTGAATACGGTGCAAGAAATGCTTACCCTTCCAAGAGCACCTGATTTCACTCCCGGTTTGTGGTGGAGTTTGTGTTGTTTCTTATTTATTATTTATAACTGTTGATGTAAATATCTTTAGGTTTTGCGAGTCTTTATTTACTCCTAGGTTTTGATTGTTATTGTCTCCTATCTTTTTTGATCATATGTTAATTTGGGATTTTTTTTCTCTGTCAATTGACTATGACTGAAATGGCTTAATATGTAATTTCAATAGAAATGAGATTTACCAATGCTAATACAACTTAATACCAAATATTATTGACCTATCATTAGTTGTTTTCCTTGAACTGACCATATCACAAACTTTTACATATGAAACTTTTAAAATATGCAAAATATTCAAGCCAATAGACCTTCACTTAGAGGTGGTGCCAAATAAACTTCATGGAAATGTGATGTGCCAATGCTTATACAAATGCATACCAAATATAATTGACTTACCTATGGATGCAAGTTTTCCACAGAGACACTTTAAAAACTTCTGATAATATGCCCTTTAAATGCTTCATTTAACTCTGGCAGCAATATTAATATGCACATGATGTGCATGTGCGCTACTATCACACTGCTGTTAATTTCAGAAGAAATTAATTAGACAAAAACGCCTCAAAAGAAAAAAATAATTATGTTGATGCAGCTCTAAAAAATACTATTTGACCAATCTTCATAACATAATCATATGTTAGGTCAGGTGTAATAACAAAAAATTGAAACTTGAATTGAAGGTCCCTTGGCTTGTACAGCTTTTTCAGAATTGGACTAGGCTGAAAACCAATACCAATTCATGACTTATATCAAAAGGGTTATCATTATTACACTTGCTGATTTTGACCCCATATAAAATAAACTCTGTGACCTAGTATAAATCTTATTTTCATTTCATTACAGCTAATTTCCTATTACATGCAGGATAAGACTTTAGATAGCTTGCTTGCTTTGTTTGTAAATTGACAATTGTAATTGAGATAATTTTCAAGCAAATTTAAATATAATATATACTTGTTTAATAATGCCTGCCTATATTGTTTACAATGTCAATCATAATTACAATGCTTGAGCTAACATTTATACATGTACAAACAAAGCATGCAAGCCATCCAAAGTTTTACTCTACAAGCATTTAGAAATTAGCTGTAAAATGGAAATATTTAAAGCATTAACAGATATTTGAAAACTAAATAATGTACACAGGTTTTAAAAGTTACTGTTTCTAGTTGATCATCTTTGGAAGTATAAATGCTACAAACATTATTTTTCTTTAGATAATCCGGTGAAGTTCAAGCAGATCTTAAAGATTTAAAAAAATACTGAAAAATCTATAATATTTACTATTTCCATAAACCTCATCATAATGTTTGAGGAATATTGTTCTTATTTCAGATGATAATACATGAAGGTGGGTACTTGATATATTGATAAAAAGCTGAACAAAATATTAAAAAAAAAATCTCGACTGAACTTTACCTTACTCAGCAGGATCTAATAATTTCCATAAAATCAACATGCATTTTTTTTTTAATGCAATACCAATATATCAAATTTAAATTTAATTGATTTCCTCCCACATGCAGTAAAAGGCTTAAATCAAATATAATGTGGTTAAATTTTAATGGCTTTCATAAAGAACTAAAAACACTCCTCAAGATTGTATTTCCAAATAAACCAGAATGAATAAATCAGGATCCTATGTACCGGGAATTCCTTATTTTATTCTTCAGGCCAGGAATATTACATGGAAAGTCCAGGAAATTCTACCTCTATTCCTATTGGTTACATTACATAGACATGAGAACTTTTTAATTTATATATTGTTCAATTTTCAATATTGCTTATTCCAAAGATACTGCAAGCCAAGATCTTTTCAAACTTACAAACTTAATAGGTGTGATTCCTAAGTCTGATTCCTGCACATTATTTGAACACTGAAAACCGTGGATAACTAGTACTACTGGCTATAACATGGCAGGTTTTTAGGTAGAAGATTCCTGTACATTATTTGAACACTGAAAACCGTGGATAACTAGCACTACTGGCTATAACATGGCAGGTTTTTAGGTAGAAGGGTACAAAGAAAGAAACACAACATTTGGCAGGAAAACTTGGAGTCTAGTTAATTACATTTGGTAGTCACACACAAACGGAATAAAACGGAACAAAACAACTGGGGAATAGAAACGATACATTATGCTATCATTGTTTCTTTGTTTGGGGTTTACCTATATCTAGGTGGCTATACAGTTAACATATATCAATTAATTTGTATCTCATTGTTTGGGTTCATTGTACCTCCACCCACAACCTCTTTGTCTCTGTCTAAACTTTCACACCTTCATTATTCCTTCACACCTCCTCAGTGCATTGAGCAAAGTTCTGTTGTACTAGTTTTCACCTGAGTTAATTGCAATAATATGACAAATAAGAACTGAGCATTTTAAAACCTATCAAGACTGATATGTGTACAGGGTCGGAAAATTCATCACAGCAGTGTTATATATAAAGACTTTTATTGGTTATATTAAAATGTAAGAATGGCAGATGTTTTTGTTTCCCCTGAATGTGTAAAATGAAATAAAACGTATGAAATATTTAAGATTTTTAGCATGGTTTCAGAAAGTCTTTAAAAGTAATAATAAAATATCCTAAACTTCTCAGCTTAAATCAAACGTGGAATTGATGCAAAAGTGATTTTTAGAAGGAAACATGTTCCATTGTAGGAATAAAAACATCAATAGAAGCATTTTTTAACCATGTCCCTATTCAAATGCATTGATTTTCCAAAAAAGGGGGGGGGAGTAAATTAAATTGGAGATGTGGTATGGTTGTAAAGAGACAACTATCCAACAATGCCCAAATAAAGTGAATTTATTGTTTATCTTGTTTAGGGGTTATTTTCCGAAAGAAATATTGATGTTTTATTGACCTACCACAGGTGGTTCCCCATAAACCAACCTAATCACAAACTAATACATGTAAAATAAGCAAAAGTTTCAAAGTTTCAAAAGTTTCAAAAAGCTTCAAAGTTTCATGACTGAGGGAGCAGGGCCAAATAATCTCTATGGAAATGAGATGTGCCAATGCTAATGCAACTGCATACCAAATATGATTGACCTACCACTTGTGTTTCACCACAACTTGTGTTAAACTAGACCTAATCAATATATTGTTTACGTTGCTGCTGCCGCTAACAACACCGTATACTGCATATGTATGGTTCGCTTTTTGACATTGTCAAGGCGAGACAAAAATCCTTGAATATATGTTTTTATGTTATTATTGAATGTATTGCATGCATCAATTCAGACATATATAAAGTTTATTTTTGTCTTGTAATGAACAAGACTTTTCCTGAGTTTTAATTTAAAGTCATTCACTGTCACATCATTACCATAAAATCTTTATGAATGGTAAAAACAAGAGCTTAATGGGTCACTGAAACTGTAACAACAAATTATTTTTAATTATTTCATACTTCGTCAAAGTCAAGTATCCAAAACAAACCTGTCTGAAATCATAAAGTCAATCACCCCTGAAATCAAATATGTTTTCTTGTCAAACCTGTCCTAAATATCACAAATATCATTAACTGCTCTGTAATGACATTAAAAATTAAGATACCCAAAAGTCTACAAATCAATATAACTATCTCCCTATTATCAACCATTACAACATTATTCTCTAACAGGCTAAATCAAATCAAACCCCATGTCCCCCTTCATTAGCCCTCGTTACAAACCATAAGATACTGAATCAAATCGAACCCCACATTCCCCCTCACTAGCACTCATTACAAACTACAACATGGTGAATTAAATCAAACCACATATACCCTCCCCCCTTTCACTAGCCCTCATTATAAATCATAACATACTGTATCAAATCAAACCACACATCCCCTGACTTCACTAACACTCAACATACTGAATCAAATCAAACCACATATACATATACCCCCCCCCCTTCTCACTATCCCTCATTATAAATCATAACATACTGTATCAAATCAAACCACACATCCCCTGACATCACTAACACTCATTACAAACTACAACATACTGAATCAAATCAAACCACATACACCCCCCCCCCCCCAACTAGCTCTCCTCAGAAACCATAACATACTGTATCAAATCAAACCCCACATCACCCCTCGTTACAAACCATAACATACTGAATCAAATCAAACCATATATACCCCCCCCCCCCCCCCAACTAGCCTTCCTCAGAAACCATAACATACTGTATCAAATCAAACCCAACATCACCTCTTCACTAGCCCTCATTACAAACCATAAAATACTGAATCAAATCAAACCACATATACCCCCCCCCCCCCCCCAACTAGCTCTCCTCAGAAACCATAACATACTGTATCAAATCAAACCCCACATCACCCCCTCACTAGCCCTCGTTACAAACCATAATATATTGAATCAATTCAAACCCCAACCCCCTTCATAAGCCCTCTTTACAAACTAACATACTGAATCAAATCTAACCCCACACCCCCTTCATTAGCCCTCGTTACAAACCATTAGTTCTGCCACTATATATTTCAGTCAAATGATAATAAAATGCTTTTAAACTGTACAAATAACTGAAGGACCAAAAATATCATGATCAAGCATGCCTGAAAAATAATGTATTAAAGCCTGGGTTTTCCCTATTTATGATCATGTTACGAGTGTGTACATTATGTAATCCATTGCTGTAAAGTGATTCTCTCTTTACATACATTCATTTATATCTATATATACACACACACAAATCTAAATCAATTCTACTTAAGGTTATTTCTATCTGAAAAAAAAACTCCATTACCTTTTAAAGTATGGTTGATGGATAACATCCCATTGATACTGATTGTGAGATAATCAATCTGATGCATCCGTCCATTATCATCATACAAAGAACAAGTGATGTTAACAAGAAGACAACATCCTTATGATTCTTAACACTTTAACATTGGATAATAATTACCTTGATTTCATTCACTTTTGTTGCACAGATCAATAAAGAAGAAAACAACCGTATATATATATATTTCATTCATTTCTACATAAAACTTGTGTCTAATCTTTCAAGACATTACTGGAAATTTAACAAAGACTTATCCAATTATTTCAAATATAGACATAATTACAGAATCGCTAGCGTAGATTGACAATAATGTCCTTGAACTTCATTTAATAGTTCAGTTTTTAACTCTAGATTAAAGGTAGTTGTGAGCTATTGTCTCAATTGTTGTTGGTCATTGTCATAAAATTATTAGATCAGAACTATGTCAAAAACTGCAGGATGCCGACAATGGAAAGTTCAGCAAGTGTTTAGCTGTTATGGAAAGTGAATACAGTTTTAAACTAGACACACAATCCCAGTTTCATTATGAGCTAGAAACAAAATTATTCAAATTGGATAGAACCCAAAACATCTAACTGACATGTATACCTTGCAAGAATCCCATGTACCAAATATAGACTATTCATAATAGTTATCACTGATAAAATGTGAGAAATTCATGTGACAAAAAATCCTGTAGATTCATTAAAAAAATGTATTTTCAAGCCAACCAATTTTTCTGTATTGAGAAAAAAATGGTATTATAGAGGATATCTAAATTAAAGGTTTGGCCAAAGTTTGCATATAAATAAAATTTAATGTGTACTTCATTGAACATCATGGTTTACTTGTACCCTAGTAATCCATCAGAATTTGTATCCCACAAATAAGTTTGATTTTCCAGTATATAATATTTCAAAACGGTCTCTGAACCATGAAAATGAGGTTATTGATCATTGACAACTTTGTAACATAAGTTTTCTGTATACTAGATATGAAACATCAAGTTTTTCTGACTTTAGAAATATAAAGGTTTATACAAAAAGTTAATGCACTGGATAAGCATACCTATCTTTCAATTTACAAGTGAGACAAAATGTAACTTCTGGACTCTTCGGTCCCTTATATATCCCTATTAATTCACTAACATACAAGGGCTTCCAATGTAGCAATGATCCTTCTATTTACAACCCTTCTATCTCTGTAAGCTGTTCCCCCTTAATTTACAAACATACCAGTACTACCCATGTAGCAATGACCCTTCTATTTACAACCCTTCTATCTCTGTAATCTGTTCCCCCTTTATTTACAAACATACCAGTACTACCCATGTAGCAATGATCCTTCTATTTACAACCCTTCTATCTCTGTAAGCTGTTCCCCCTTTATTTACAAACATACCAGTACTACCCATGTAGCAATGATCCTTCTATTTACAACCCTTCTATCTCTGTAAGCTGTACCCCCTTAATTTACAAACATACCAGTACTACCCATGTAGCAATGATCCTTCTATTTACAACCCTTCTATCCCTGTAAGCTGTACCCCCTTAATTTACAAACATACCAGTACTACCCATGTAGCAATGATCCTTCTATTTACAACCCTTCTATCCCTGTAAGCTGTACCCCCTTAATTTACAAACATACCAGTACTACCCATGTAGCAATGATCCTTCTATTTACAACCCTTCTATCCCTGTAAGCTGTACCCCCTTAATTTACAAACATACCAGTACTACCCATGTAGCAATGATCCTTCTATTTACAACCCTTCTATCCCTGTAAGCTGTACCCCCTTAATTTACAAACATACCAGAAATACCCATGTAGCAATGATTCTTCTATTTACAACCCTTCTATCCCTGTAAGCTGTATCCCCTTTATTTACAAACATACCAGTGCTGCTCATGTAGCAATGATCCTTCTATTTACAACCCTTCTATCCCTGTAAGCTGTACCCCTTAATTTACAAACATACCAGTGCTACCCATGTAGCAATGATCCTTCTATTTACAACCCTTCTATCCCTGTAAGCTGTACCCCCTTAATTTACAACCATACCAGTGCTACTCATGTAGCAATGACCCTTCTGACTATTTACAACCCTTCTATCCCTGTTAGCTTTCCCGACTATTTACAACCATACCAGTACTACCCATGTAGCAATGATCTTTCTACTTACAAGCCTTCTATCCCTGTAAGCTGTACCCCATTATTTACAAACATACTAGTGCTACTCATGTAGCAATGATCTTTATATTTTATAACCATCAGTACTGTCTCTAGTTACTGATGCCCCCTAAATAAACAGCCACACCATTACTGCCACTATTAGGAATGCTCCCCCCTTATATTTACCGGTTGATCAAGATGACATGTCATTCTGTTTGACCTAAGTCAACTAATCCTTTCTTATTTTGGTATCAATCCCCTCAATTATACTTTTCAATGGATCAAAATAACACCACTCAATAAACCAAAGCAGGTAATGTATTGATAAAATTTTCACTAGTATAAATGTTAAATAATCATTGTATTCATCTCCACATGAGAACATTTGAGTGTATTTAAATTCTAATTTTAGCCCATTCAAGCGTTTACATCTTCAATAATAGGAATTTATTTTTGCGCATCGAATATCGCAGTCTTTCAACTCATTACACAACTGCCCTTGGACCTATTATATGCCATTGAAATTCTTCTACAAAAGATATATTCAAACTTGATCTCAGTCTATTCAATAGGATGAAACGCTACAAGGCTTTTTGTAATAAGATATTTAATAATATTACAAAAGAAGTCAAAAAGCAGGGGAAATATATCTATAAATGTCGGACAGGTACCCTATTTATTGTGAGGTTAAAAAAGGGGGACAGTAGTGTTTATAGTTGGTCTGCTGGCTGTTATAAAGAACATCTAGTTTTAATTCTATTGAAGCTTCCTTTTCAAATAAAGGAACAGCATTCACATGTCCCAGCCACATTGTGTAGTTCAGGGACACCTAACTTACACAACAAGTGTTATGTAATGCAGTACAATTTATCTCTTCAATCAAACTTTTATGAATTATGCTAAATTCCCCAATAATAGGGCATAACAAACTTTACATATAATAATGAGAGCAATTATAAGGCAATTTTAATACAATCAACCTTCCAAAAACTCATTCAAAATAATAATCTTGCATATCTATAGTATGAATATATAAATGATATTATTTCAAAGTGCTGCAATACCAAAATTTATTAATTGACTACTGTCTGGACTGATTCAAAATATTAACAATTAATTAAATCATATCTAAAGCAATTTGTACATCAATTATATAATTTCCAGAAGGCTGCAACTCAATACTATTTTATTGGCACTACTTATTGAACTGTATATGGAAATTTAGGACAGGAGCATATAATCCTCTCTCTCTCTAGGACAGGAGCATATAATCCTCTCTATCTCTAGGACAGGAGCATATAATCCTCTCTATCTCTAGGACAGGAGCATATAATCCTTTTTCTCTAGGACAGGAGCATATAATCCTCTCTCTCTAGGACAGGAGCATATAATCCTCTCTCTCTCTAGGACAGGAGCATATAATCCTTTCTCTCTCCAGGACAGGAGCATATAATCCTCTCTATCTCTAGGACAGGAGCATATAATCCTTTTTCTCTAGGACAGGAGCATATAATCCTCTCTCTCTAGGACAGGAGCATATAATCCTCTCTCTCTCTAGGACAGGAGCATATAATCCTCTCTATCTCTAGGACAGGAGCATATAATCCTTTTTCTCTAGGACAGGAGCATATAATCCTCTCTCTCTAGGACAGGAGCATATAATCCTTTTTCTAGGACAGGACATTATAATCCTCTCTAGGACAGGAGCATATAATCCTCTCTCAAGGACAGGAGCATATAATCCTCTCTCTCTAGGACAGGAGCATATAATCCTTTTTCTAGGACAGGACATTATAATCCTCTCTAGGACAGGAGCATATAATCCTCTCTCAAGGACAGGAGCATATAATTCTCTCTTTAGGACAGGAGCATATAATCCTCTCTCTAGGATCATATAATTCTCTCTCTAGGACAGGAGCATATAATCCTCTCTCTAGGATAGGAGAATATAATCCTCTCTCTCTAGGACAGGAGCATATAATCCTCTCTCTAGAACAGGATATTATCACTCTCTAGGGCAGGAGCATATAATCCTCTCTTTAGGACAGGATATTATCACTCTCTAGGGCAGGAGCATATAACTTTTTTTAGGATACAAGCATAGGATTCTCTTACTAGGACAGACATGGTATTAGTTTTAACTACCTTGTGCCCAGCCCAACTTTTTTTTACAAGTCGGCTCTTGATAGTTTGTGTTGCTGTTGTATTGACCTTTTTTAATCTGTAATTCTTGTAACTTTAGATTACCCTAGTATTGTTTTTATTTTATATTCCAAAGCTAGTGGTATCTAGTATTATCGCTATTTTACGAAATTTTCCTTTGATCTTGCTGACTGATAATTTTTTTTCTCAGCGGAGTCGAGTGATATGAAAATTATCGCTAGAAACTAAGGATGCAAGTGCCTGTTGTCAGGAAATTAACACCGTCGTCATAGGTAAAATAGCGATAAACAGATTATCATTGGTCATCTCATCTCGATTGATTTTCACGCTTTTGCCGTACCGGCTCGAGCAAGAAAATCAAGCTCTAATGGAGATTTCTCATAGTACACACATTTAAATCAAAAGTATTAAAAACCATGAACTGGCATATCAAGTTGAAAAATAAGTTAAAAAAAACCCGAAAGAGATCAATGAAATTGAAAATTTGTATGTAGATGACTGCACCGTGTGTCCTGCAGACAGCTCAGTCATTTGCAGTTGTACAACAACCTGCTACATAATTAATGCTAACATGTTAAAGAATAAATGTCCAGCTGTTACTCATCAAAACATACAAACTGTTCAGAAATTATCATTAGGGAGTTTTATGAATGGGAATGAATTAGGCCCAAGAAAGGTTATTTTGTAGTGCATTTCTTTTAGACAAAAAAAAATAATTAAAAATACACCTGCTCTAATTTTTTTTACTGTACTACTGTGCTACTTATAGGACAAATTATATCTAAATCATAGAAAAGTCTATTGGCTCTTACTCAAAATATGGATAATTTCATGTTAAAGGGGTCTGTAATTCAGTTTGACTTAATTCATCCCTACTATTTTTGACATTTTCATACTGGATGAAAACACTTCTTTACCTAAAAATGCATGACCAAATTTTTTTTTTAAATGTAATTTTACCTCTCAACTTGATATTTTAGGCATAAATTCGGACGGTGCATGAATAAATTTGGCAAGTTATGCATTGTCCATTCGTAGACAACGTAAATCAAAGGACAATAACTGTCTCTCCAGACCTAATTAGATAGAAAGAATTAACCAATTTTAATCAATTTGGCATGAACTAAGGTTATGGAATTATAAGACAGTTAACCAAGTCTCATGGCAATAGAATATATATTAGAAACAATATAGTTATTCTTATATTTGAATTTTGGGTGTTTATTTTTTACTTTTAAATCAAACATTTTCATGTATCAAAATTTGGGCCTACAAAATTTAAATTATTCAAAAATGTCTTAAAAATGCCTTAATATATAATATGGCATGTATTAAAAGCAGATGAACACTCATTTGATGTATCAGATTTATAACAATTCTTAAAAAGTCAAATTTATAAGAGTCTGTTTTCAAATGGTCATTTTTATGCTAAGGTGACATGATACAAGAAGTCTGAGTACAAAAGGACTCTTGTATTCAACTTTTTTAGCAGACAGAAAAACGGTGTCCTTGGACCATGTGACTTGGAGAGTATTGGACCATGTGACTTGGAGAGTATTGGACCATGTGACTTGGACCATGTGACTTGGAAAGTATTGCAGTAATAAGAACTGGCTATATGATATCAGATACATATATCTGTAAACAAACTTTCCCTGACAACCCAATAATTAATCTCATATATTTTGCCTGTTCTTCAAAAGTGGCATTAATAAAATTCATGAAATATTTAGTTAATTTCAAATTATATACATCTGAAATAATACAGTGCTGGGGATTCATTTATTTTCATGGATATCAATTTTCATGGATTGCTGAAAACTTGCATTTTCATGGAAATATGATTTGGTGGTTTTTGACAATCACTGTTCACAAAGCCTGATAATATGTTATTCGTTGAACAGTTGAATTCATGGTTCACCTGTACCCCTGGAAACTTGGTATCCAACAAATAATAATGAATCCACAATAGCACATTCTTTGGTTGTTTTCTTGCTTTGCTTCAATACTTCATCCTATTGTTTCCTTCTCATGTCCCTCAAACATTTTAAAATAATCACACCTCTTTAGTAATTTGTATGAAATGACAATATACCTAAAATCTGGTTATTCCTGTGGACGACGCTGTGTCTGTGGACGCTGTGTCTGTGGACGCTGTGTCTGTGGACGCTGTGTCTGTACTCTGTGTCACAGGGTTAGTTGTAGTCAACATATCATTTCATCTGTCATCTAAAGATAGAAAGATAAGTTACACATCCATATTTGATACAGATGTTTTAGAGTTAACATGATTAAAAAAGTCAATATATTTACATATACCTATCAATAACAAATATATGTACTGGAATAATTGATTCATCATCTATAAACATAGAGTATTATTATAAAAACATAAGTATGACCATCTATGAACTATTTGAACTAAGCTATTGACAAAATGAAGGTGAATAAAAAAAAGTACAGGTTAAATCACTTGTCTGAAAACCAATATCAATTAATCAACTTGGAGGTGTATATACCTGCTACAATAATAGGAAGTAAATTTATTTTTTTAGCTTCTCTATTGGACACATAATTAGGACTTTTCTCATTGCTATTGGGCACATTTAAATCATAATAATAATAATAATAAACTGATAACTGTTGGGAATTATCAAACTATTATGCAATTTTTTTGTGGCCGCATTTGAATCCCTTAAGTTGAATTCAATCTATTAAAAATGTGTTCATGGGACAGAAATGCCCTGTTTATAAATATGCAAGAGTCAATAAACTTAATCAAACCTATTGACCTTTTTTATGCCATTTGTTTCTGCATATTGGGTGTTTGAGTGCAAAAAACACTAAATGTAGCAATTTTTCATTTATAATGGCGCATAACATAAGAGTGACGAAAGTGACACCACCCAAATTCAAACTTGATCTGTGATATTTGGTAATAAGCATTGTGTATAAGTTTCATAACATTTGGTAAACCAAACTAAAGTTAAAAGAACGGAAACAAACTTTGGGATGTAAGTACGTACGTACAGACAGACAATACACAAGCTGGGAGACAACAGCAATGAAGGACGGCTCTGATGTTGCTATATGAAACAATGTTCCTACTCTTTTGTAATCAAAAGAATTAAATGATTTCTACAGTGGTATGAAATCAGATGAAACATAATTAAACAAGAAAACATAAGTTTTTTGGGTGATTATCTTGTGGTTTGGTTGCTGTCTCATTAATATTTCCCCCATATTTCCTTTTCTTTGTATACAAAACAATACCAACTGTTTATTCGTACACATATTTTTTTTTGTGTCCCTTTCTTTTTTTGCCTTCATACCTTAAATTATAAAAGTTGTACTGATTTGCTGTTATTTACATTAATCCTTTATGCATAATGGATTACAGAAAGGTTATGTATGTACTTTTACGTAATTGTTTTAAACAGGAAGTACAATGAACTTTCACTTAATGATATTCATCACTTTAAAAAAATAAAATCATTAACCACATAATACTCTTTTCAGTCAATGCAGTATTCAAAATGTTAAATATCAATAAATAAAACTTTGTAGAAATTTTTCTCAACAGCAATCATTTTCATTGGTATTAAACAAGATCTCCTTTGGATCATTGTTTTTATTACAGCGGTACAGTTTAATCAATAAAGGTTATATTATACAAACACTTGTCTATTGTAGAATATCTTATATGGACTACAGATGTTTTTTGTTAGTGGATAAATTCCATCTCATCGAAGATTTTTTTTTTTTTTTAATATTGGACTCATATCCACAATTTAGTTTAAAACTTTAAATAACTATTGGTAAATTCTAACTTAACTGGTGTTAAGAAGGTCACCTAATTAAAGAGTGAACCAAAACATGACCTTACAAAAGGTCATTCACCTAATATATGTGGTTTCTTATATATAGACCATAAGAAAAAATCTTAACCACAGTTGTTCATGCATGAAATGATGTATGATGATTCCTCTACTTTAGAATGGACATTATTAACACCATAAACGATGTATCAAATGACAAAAGATCTTCTCAAAATTGTCATATTTTCTTATTTTAAAATGCTTCTTATAAACAGTTCAAGCTGCTTTAATCCAAATATACATTCCGGTAAATTGTTTGCAAAGGATGGACAATACAGACCAAAAATATATTCTCTCTCCACAACTTTGTTAAACAAAGGAATAACTAGTTTAACTAATCTAATTTATTCAGTACATAAAGTAATCAACGGATAAGATTGACTTTTCCTCAAAATAAGTTAAAAGTTGCACTTTGAGTACATAACAAATTAACTGGATTGTGCGGATCAACTTTACAGAGTAAACGCATTGCAAACTCTTATCATATGATTTTCAGTTAGAAATGAATAACAAATTTCAAAACAGTGATAATGTTTTATGATATTGTTTGGTTGCTGTCTCACTGACGTAAATACAAAATCTCCTTTTTCCTACTGCTCCTATGATTTAACACGTAATAGATAAATCTGTTGTACATCCACTTTATTTATCGTTCCACATTTTTAAATGTGTATAATTGATGAGATAATTGGACTTACATGTTTATTATGCTGACTGTAATGTCTGAAATCAAGTACAAATAGATCACAGAACTGACAACAAACGACAATATCAAACTACCTTGAGAAACAAATGTCATCATTTATTATTTATAACATCGCAGAAATATACACCAGATTAAATTTTATGAAATATATTTCAATTTTTGCAAGCTCATACATGTTAGTCAAAAAAGATTGTCTTTAATAATGCCTTAGGCCACACCAAATTAATTAATAGTTCTTTGAGATTTTACCCAAAAAAAATGGGGCGAGCGAGCGAAATTTAAATTTATATTTTTAAATTCTTCGCCTCAAATTTTGAAGAAATATGGAGCGAGTGATATTTTTTTTCTCTCAATTTTTATATCTTTTACCTAAAAGAAGCAACTGAATTTTCAACTCACTTAATTGAAAGGGGACATAATTTGATATAATTAAATTATCTCCCTTTTTATATGTATTTCAACTTTCTGCATTCTTTTTCATTTTGTGTTGTTGTTTGTATAATTAACACTGCACAAATATACACTTTTGAACATATTTTTTTATGCATGAACTTTATATGGCTATCTGCTTTTAATATGCACTGCTTTCATCTGTAGTATATGCACCTTCTGGTCCTTAGACACCCTCTGTAGTATGCTAGCTAGCTTCTTGTAACATAACTGCATGGTGTGTGTTTTGTGTTTATGCATATGGATCACTAACCAGTCAATCCAAGCACAGTGGAAACTGGGGGTTCTAGCTAGTGCTACTTTACAATTAAATATCAGAAAATAAATTACACCAAAACATACCAACATGGAAATACCTACATAACCTACATTTGATATTTTGATACTAGAATCATCGAAACTGTTCGACTTACTTATTTGTATGGTTTTAATATTAATAATCTCACTTTGTGCATCGCTACATCGTTCAATGGCTTCTTGATATAGTTCCCTGAATGTCCGACATTTTGTTTGTGTTGCCGTATTTTTTAATATGTATGCCTTGTTGTTATTTTTGTCTGAATGTTTCACCACAGAAACAATCAGCACGTTTTCCATCTTTGCAACTTTTTTGATCAGAATCAAAAATATGCTTGACAAATGACAAACACTGCATATTTTCAAACGCTTAATTGATAAAGAATTTTTTTTAATACCGGAATCGAGTTCGTCGAAAATGCGGATTTATTTTCGACTTGCAGGACTTTTATTTTTATTTTTATTTTTTGGTTTTGGCAGGTGAGGTGCGGGAAATTTATTTTTATTTTTTTATTTTTTAATTTCGGCAATTTAGGTGCGGGTTTTCCAAAGAACTACTAATTAATTTGGTGTGGCCTTATAAGAGAACTGCGATGGGCTGATAAGAAACTTAATTTCTATATTTCAACAAGATAGATCTATCTGTTAATATGGTTAATAACATAAGGACATTTGAAAATATCTATAAAATATGTGACTTTATACCTGGGTAGGTACAAACCATTCAATTATCTGTAATGTGTCATTACCTAAATTAGGTTTTTTCAAATTATAAACTCATATTATGTGTTTGAAAATGTGAAAATTTTGAGATAAATATCAATTACAGTCGATTGAATTGAGTGTGTAGGTAAAGGTTGTATCTTTGGTTAGCTTGCTTGCTAGCTGAACCGTGAAGTCCTAACAGTGACTTCATGGTCAAACTAGCAAACAAGCTAACCAAAGATATTACCTCTGTGAAGTCATAACAGTGACTTCATGGTTCAACTAGCAAACAAGCTAACCAAAGATATTACCTTTACTTACACACTCAATGCAATCTGCAGTAAGACAAAGTAACATACATGTACATGTATAACCCCTCCACATTTTATCTGTCCCATGTCAGAAGCCTGTAATTACGTGCTAGTCGTCTGTTGCTGTATGTCATCATTTTTGTTGATTGTTTTGTATATAAATCAAACAGCTTCTTTTTTCTCTAATTTGAACTGTTTTACATTTGTTATGGCAGTGAGATTTATTACCTGTATTGCTCATTGTTGAAGGCTTCTAGTTGCTCACTGTTATGTCATTTGGTCTAAGGTGTATGGTTGCAATCATATGACATCTCCTTATTTTTATAATAATTTGAACATTTCTAATGATGTTTTTTATGAGGTTGGATTGCCACTGATATAACTTATATACCTTTTAGATCAAACAACAAGTTGCAGGTCATATTAATGTCATTTTGTTAAATGTTTCCACATTTGGTAATTCACAAAATAAATATCTTTCACACACAAAATATGGCCTATAGTTGAAAAAAGTTTGGAAAGTTGTACTTTTTTACGATTTAAGGAACACCAGAATACATAGAGATATAACATTGGCAGTTTGGCACAAATAAATTTATTATTCATTATGATATTTAAACTGCTGCCTTTATAGATGTACCTGGAGCTTTTGGTATATGTTACAGCGGATTCCATTGAGTGTGTAGCTAAAGGTAATATCTTTGGTTAGCTTGCTTGTTAGCTGAACCGTGAAGTCATTATTAGGTCAGGTATACTACCCTCCTTTCGAAGTAGCATAGTCCAACAGACAGATCGATTGGTTTTCTGTCGGACTAGTCTATTCTTAAAGTAGGGTAGTTTACCTAACCTATCAATGAATTCACGGTCAGCTAACAAGCAAGCTAACCAAAAATATTATCTTTAGCTACACACTCAATGGAATCCGCTTTAAAGGGTGTCAAAGTAAAGCACTTTGCTTGTAATATTTACAGATATGTATATTTAATTATACCTCTTCTTGAACCGATCCAAAACTGTTTTCAGGGAGGTTTCACAAACTGGTTGGTATCTAATTCTTGTTTTCCATCAAATATTAGTATATGTTTGAAATCTCAATACTGAAAAAATAAAAAATTATTATATTACATTTCTGTCGTACAATTCAATTTGAATGTGTATTACATAACATTTAAAGGCTTCTAATTATTCTATTGAAAGTAAAAGGTTTATAATCATGTTAGTTTAATTATTTAAGGTAAACACTCCCCCTTCATATTGGTAAACCTATGACTATGAGATATCATGTCATGGCTTGCAGAAACTTTTGCTCTGAAAATCTTCCAATTCGATTTAAGTACACGGAACTAAAATTTATAAATGTTTACTGTTATTATTTTCCACAGTTGACTGATCGGCTAATCTAAAATATCACAGTTTGATGCATTCATGACAAACACAGTATTAATTGTGAGAGAAAATTATGTTTCAAAGAGATGTTTAAAAAGATTGCTTTAGTGCTGATAAACCAATAGCACTCTTCTATGAATTATTATATACCTTTGTATAAAATGACATGCATGTAACATTTGTCACTGCATATTAGTAACTCATTCAGATCATTAAATTGTAAGGAGATCCAGTTCATCCCGATATGAACCTAATTTTTTCCATTCATACATATCATCATCTTCGCTAGCCAAGGGTTACGCTCCACTTCCCTCCTCTCCACCCTTGGCAGATTAAGCCAACATTTGTGATAACAATGTTGTGCCATCTATCGGTAGATTAAAATTACGCCCATTCCAAATACATTATTCTTGACCAATGGTAGCACTTGAACTCTTCAATTTGGAGTTAAAAACACGAGTGTCTAGACTCTACACACTTGGTAAAGCAGGAAACGAAAATTTACTTTGACATTCATGCATTCGTACAAAAAACATACACAAGAACTTCTATTAGTTGATTAAAAACCTTCAAATTGTCACCAAATATAGTCTGCTTATACTTATGCTTAGGGATGTAAAGACTTGTTGCACAATAAGCATGTGGCAATTGTTTACATACACTTTCTACATTTACACGTGATCATGTTTTAGGCGCTTTTTGATTGGATGCAGCAAGTTTCGACTGCAACCAATGAAAATCATTACCTTGTGTCTTTGAAATTCTATCTCAATCCGCCAAGGGTGGAGAGGAGGGAAGTGGATCATAACCCTTGGCTAGCAAAGATGACATCTCATCAAGCGAGATTCTTTTTTATATGAATACTCTATCAATACTTTTCTAAGTTATTCACTGCATCAATAAACACTGTAAATTAAAACTTAAACTTAGGTTTAATTATTATTTTTTTTAAAACATCATAGAATAAATAGTGTAAGTTTACTTCCTGTTATGTAACCTATTGAATGAACCATTGTTAAAGGCTATGGATAGGTTACAGAATAACTAAGAAAAAAAGAAACATACTGTTCATACCTTGTATGACTTTAGGACAAAGGCTATGCTGATGTGTTCAATCAACAGAACAGTTACAGAGTACACATGTAATAAACATGTTCTGTTTCCTTGAGGAAGTGGAAAGAAATCTTTTACTTTTTAAATTTCTATAATTTTTTTCTTGCAGTGTCTGTCTATAAACTTTCACAAAAAGTTCATATGTACTAACTTAAACATGTTTTGTTTCCTTGGATAAGTGGATAAAAAAATATTTTTAATGTCTTCAATTCTCTCATGACATCCTTACCATGAGGGGGCCGTAATATTATGGCCGTACCCAAAACACCGTTATTTGGCACCAATGGCACTCAATACATTTAGAGGTCAACGTAATGCCATTTATTTCGAAGTGCATGCATGTTTCCTCAATCTAACACTATTAGTTGACATGTTTATCACTTCAAATGTTCATGTTGAGCTCAAATACGAAATTTGAAAATTGAGATCGGACAAAATTGGATTTTTTGGAGGGGTGGGCTTACCTTTAAGGTCTGAAACATGAAGTTATGAGGCCTGAAACTTTGACAAATAGTGTTAACCCAAAGGCATATCATTACTGATCGTGTAACTGTTTATTATTAAAATATGCCTAGGCAACAACTACTCCAAGTTGCAGGTCCAGTTAATTAAAGTAAAAATCAAAGAAAAAAAAACCCAGAATTTTAGTGCAAATGATCAAATGGTGTACCCAGATCATTTTCATTCTGAACTTACAACTGTTGTGATTAATGTGTTAACTGGGGTCCACTCTACATGCAAACTACCGATGGATGTATGTATCAGAATCCCTCTGACTTCTAGGTCGAGAAAAAGAACGTAACAACGTAAAAATTGATGCTTTATGCACATGGACCAAATTTGGGGCAAATTCCTGCCCACCCTTTTTACAGCTTGACATTTTGTTTTGACACAGTTTTATAGCTTGACATGTTGAATTGAAACAGTTTTATAGCTTGACATATTGGATCAAAACAGTTTTATAGCTTGACATATAGTATTGAAATAGTTTTATAGCTTGACATTTTGTTTTGACACAGTTTTATAGCTTGACATGTTGAATTGAAACAGTTTTATAGCTTGACATATTGGACTGAAACAGTTTTATAGCTTGACACATAGTATTGAAATAGTTTTATAGCTTGACATTTGTATTGAAATGTTTTATAGCTTGACATATTGGATTGAAACAGTTTTATAGCTTGACATATAGTATTGAAACAGTTTTATAGCTTGGCATATTGGATTAAAACAGTTTTATAGCTTGGCATATTGGATTAAAACAGTTTTATAGCTTGACATATAGTACTGAAATAGTTTTATAGCTTGACATTTTGTTTTGACACAGTTTTATAGCTTGACATGTTGAATTGAAACAGTTTTATAGCTTGACATATTGGACTGAAACAGTTTTATAGCTTGACATATAGTATTGAAACAGTTTTATAGCTTGGCATATTGGATTAAAACAGTTTTATAGCTTGGCATATTGGATTAAAACAGTTTTATAGCTTGACATATTGTATTGAAATAGTTTTATAGCTTGACATATAGTATTGAAATAGTTTTATAGCTTGACATATTGAATTGAAACAGTTATATCGTTTGACATATTGTATTGAAACAGTTGTCTATTGTTAAAGACTTTTTTGTTGACCTCATAGATATAATTTTTTGTTATTGTTGTTGGGTTGCTGTTTCACTAAATGATAGCCTACATTTCTTTTTTTCCATACATTTGTTTAGTAAATTGCGTCATTCTATATAACTTCATTAATATTGTGATTTTACAAAGTTGCTAACCAGTAGCTGGTTATTGGATTTAAATTCTAGGTCAATGTGTGTACTCATTTTAATTCGGTTATGATGAATATACTTAACACCATTTAAGGACAATATTATGATTTAAAAATATCTAAATAAAAACTATTTTATTTTGTAAATAATTCAATAGAAACTTGAATAATCCAAGTTAAGCTCTATCATGTCACATGAATACTAAAATCTCAGCTCAATTTTGTGTCTATACGTTGATGGGTAATTATGAACTGTTCAAAAGTTTTACTGAATAAATGTTTAACAATTAATTCATAAAGGTTTAAGTGAAAAAAGCTGTTAAAATGAGCTAAACTTGTAATATTCTTTATAAAGACTTTTAGAAAAATGAACCTAAATGTTTTTATTTATTGATATTACTCCAAAGTAAACTTCAATTTGCAAACAAATCCGATGACATAACCTAATATATATATATATATATCTGTGTGTTTGTATAGCAAAGCTGATCTTTTACAAATGTTATAAACAATACAAAAGCTCTACAATATGTTAAGGAAAAATTCAATAAATCCTAGTTGGCATGAGAACAGAAAGTATGGCTTTAACGTCATGAGATTTTCTAATTAAATTCCTGAATAAAAGTACATTGCCATGAAAAAAAATAGGCCACAAGTTTCCTGATGCTGTCTACACAATATCATATTCTTTAAAATTGCTTTGTTAGCTTTTTGTAAATATCTGCATTCATTCTATAAACACATGTCTACTGTTTTGTTATAGTTGTTCTTTTCCTTCAATCTATAACAGTCTTCTTGTATTGGCTCAACTGGCATATACAATGTATGACTAATGGTGAAAAATGACTTGCTTTCAAGAGCTCCTTAATTAAACAAGAGGTTCCCAAGACCCTGAATCTTTCACCTGCCATTTTGATGTTCATTCTATTTGTTATTGCAATCAGCTAATGAGTTTACTATTATAACCAGATGCTCCGCGCGCAGCTTTATACAACCGCAGAGGTTGAACCCTGAACGGTTGGGGCAAGTATGGACAAAACATTCAAGCTGGATTCAGCTCTAAATTTGGACTGTGATTAAATAGTTGACATAGCATAGGTTTCTGACACAGAATGAATGTGGTCTAATGAACTTAAAATATTTTTTTTGTGTTTGAGCAATTCACTATGTTGTTGAATATTAATCCTCTCAAAAAAATTGAAGAAATTTTCTTTTTATTTATGAAATCTGAAATGAGAGAAATTGTTGTTTTTTTTTGTTTCAACTTTTGCGGTCGTATAAAAATAAAGAGATGTGGTATGATTGCCAATGACAGAACTATCCACCAGAGATGATATGAGTTGATATTGGCTTTGAACTAACTTTTAGTACCAGGGGGGTACTCCGTGATAAGTACTTTGTGTCTTTTGTCTTTATACGAGTTGCTTTTTATATGGTTTGTGTCAATCCAATGAGTCAATCCATTTCCTGCTGAATTTTAAAACGTGTTTTCATGTTGTACAATTATACCACAACCCCTAGTTAGAGTGAGGACTGATCACTAACAAACATGTTTGTGTTCCACTAAGTGTTTTTCATAAAATAGGCTAATGGTTTTTTTGAAATTGTTTCCGATTTTGTCATACCTCTTGACTTTACAGACATAATAAATGCTCACATTACAGCATGGGTTTTGCTTATTGTTGAAAGCCCTATGGTGAACTACAGATGCGTTCATCAACACCATATTGAATATGCTGGGCAGTTGTCTCCTTGGCAATCTAACCACATCTTATTTTTTATAAAAGTTGACAATTTTGTAATATTGAAAAATTTTATACTGTTCACAAAACTTCTAATTCTGCTTAGCCAAGTACATCAATAAATTTTCACTTGTCAATTTTACACATACTCATTTAGAAATCATTAGATTCAGTTATACATGATAATCTAATAAAAAGCAACATCAATTTACAAGTCAAGATTTCTGCTCCGTTTTCTAAATACAATTCAAACATAAGGAAGTTAAAATCTGACACAACAGTTCAATAAGAAATTAAAATGGATTTAAGACAGCAACAATGTCAGCACTGTAAACATAAAATGTCCCTACAGGATGAACTTCAAAAAGGATAAGCATAATTTTGCGATATTCAAATCATTATTTGAAAGTACATAAGGCTTCAATATTAATCAAACTTGGCAGATATTCAAATTTAATCACAGCAATTATTTAAACTTAGTTATCAAATAAGTGCAGATACAGTTAAAAAGAAATAACCCATGCAGCAGATATAGATATAGAAATTTCAAAAATAATTTAGGTTTCCTTAACTGCTTAAGGAAAGTAGTCAGACAAAAAATATTTCCTAAGTCAGGCTATTTGTTGATCAATGGTTGTCCTTTTGCTGTTTATCATTTTTGTTTCATTTATTGTTGTGTAAATAAATTCGGCAGTTAGTTATCTCTGTTTTATACATATATGCCTTTTATACCTTGCTTTGTCTTATGAATTTTGCTCATTGTTGAAGGCAGTACAGTGACCGTAACTATACTTGCATTAGTCTTTGGTGGAAAGTTGTCTCATTGACAATCATACCACAACTACTTATTTTTAAATAAAACACATACAAACTTCTTAAAGACATGGAATCAACTTCCTTATAGGCAACAATGATATGATTTTTCTGTGTTTTATCACCACTTTTAAGCACCACATTTATGGCTATATTGTTGCGGTCAGTTTTTATTGGTGTAGGAAGCCAGAGTGCCTGGAGAAAACCACTGACATTCAATAGGAAAATTGACAATCTTAGTCAATTAAGATTGGAGTTGAGTGCACCCTCATGATATAGGCAACAATGAGTACATTTCCCGAAAGTTAATAGGCTTGTAAGGAATCTAATCCTAATGTTGGACAAATAATATATGCATCATAAGCATGCCATAACAAGACAAATTTGGAAGGTATTATTTATGTTATGGGACTAAGAAAATGGATTTCTATTAGACTTCAAATATTTTTATTTATTTTTATCAGTTTACCTGCTGACATGCCAAAATAATTTCAACATGTAGTCATGTTGGCGTTGCTTTATTCATTCATAATTATACCATTCAGGAAATGCAAAAAATTATTTTCTCAATGGAATTAATTTCTGAATTTAAAATTCATTAAATTTAGCATGACAATTGGTGCACAAACTTTATGCTCTCATGTTGATATTTTCTGTTAAAACAAAACATCAACATAAGCAAGGTTAAAGTGTTCATCTAGTTCACATGTGGAACTTGTTTTATCGTTTCTCCCTTTCTCTCTCTCTTGAAAAACACAGATAAAAAACATAAAATCATTGCCTTGTACATAAATGCACAGCGCAGCTTATCCCCCATCAAGCCTTAAAATTCCTTAAATCTTTTTTGAGTAAACACAAAGATTTTCCAAAGTTCCAAACATGCATTTGACAGTCCTTTGAATTTATTATACATTTTCATATACTTCAAGAAAAGACCTTATCCAAGATATTCTTATTGCAGCCGTCCATCAAAAAAATAATTATGCAAAATTTATTTTACATAAAATAGGGTTTCAAGTTTTATATAATTCCTGTGATGTTGACAGACTAAAAAAAATATTGGTATTTCTGGTAAAATCAATCCTTGTCACCTTTAATTTGTATAATTACAAAATATAAAAAGAGGTTATTTTTTTTGTTTGAAATTCACTAAAAAAGAAACTTATATCTATGTGACATTCACTATAACTTTTTTTAATTATTTTCTCAATGGAATTAATTTCTGAATTTAAAATTCATTAAATTTAGCATGACAATTGGTGCACAAACTTTATGCTCTCATGTTGATATTTTCTGTTAAAACAAAACATCAAAATAAGCAAGGTTAAAGTGTTCATCTAGTTCACATGTGGAACTTGTTTTATCGTTTCTCCCTCTCTCTCTCTCTCTCTTGAAAAACACAGATAAAAAACATAAAATCATTGCCTTGTACATAAATGCACAGCGCAGCTTATCCCCCATCAAGCCTTAAAATTCCTTAAATCTTTTTTGAGTAAACACAAAGATTTTCCAAAGTTCCAAACATGCATTTGACAGTCCTTTGAATTTATTATACATTTTCATATACTTCAAGAAAAGACCTTATCCAAGATATTCTTATTGCAGCCATCCATCAAAAAAATAATTATGCAAAATTTATTTTACATAAAATAGGGTTTCAAGTTTTATATAATTCCTGTGATGTTGACAGACTAAAAAAAATATTGGTATTTCTGGTAAAATCAATCCTTGTCACCTTTAATTTGTATAGTTACAAAATATAAAAAGAGGTTATTTTTTTTGTTTGAAATTCACTAAAAAAGAAACTTATATCTATGTGACATTCACTATAACTCAATTTAACGAATTGATATTGCTGACTGCTTCTTCCATACATGTGTCTTATTTTTATGCCACTTGAAATTTTACAATGAGTCCATCAGTATTGCTGACTAAGACTTCAATGTGTTTTATTTCTATGCCACTTGATATTTTACAATGAGTCCATCAATGTTGTGACTGCTTTTTCCATGTGTTTTATTTCTATGCCACTTTGAATTTTACAATGCTTCGGAAGCAAGAAATTATCAAACGTGTTGTTTTTCAATTTTTTAATATTGCTGACGGCTTCTTCCATGTGTCTAATTTTTATGCCACTTTGAATTTTACGAGTCTATCAATATTGCTGACTGCATCTTCCATACATGTGTTTTATTTTTATGCCACTTTGAAAATTACAATGAGTCTATTAATATTGCTGATTGCTTCTTCCATGTGTCTTATTCAGTGTCTTGCTTTTTCAAGTTTTCTCCAAAATCCCCAGTTATTTAATAACATATGACAAAACTTTGAGATATATTATTCCTATTTAACCAATCTGCTCTTCCTCCTAATATAATTTGCTTGTCCAAAAAATAATAAAAACAAATTTCAAAATCTATGGCTATCAACCCAGCCAAGAATCAAACCTATAATCTATCACACTTAATATGAGCATGCTACCGAAGAGGCCAACAAGGCAGTTTTTATAAAAAAAAAAAAGATTATTAACTTAAAGTTCTGTACAGCTTTGCCTCTAACTGAATTACTGGGTGCAATCATATCAGCTCATCTCATATTTAAAAGGGGCACAGCAAGTTATATGATGAAGTCAATTATAGGTTTTATGTCTAAATAAGTAAGAGGTTCCAAAGAGCCTTTTGAAGCTCACCTGGTATTTTTTCAATTGATACAATGCATCAGGAACATTTGTGTTACATGTAAATGGAAACTGTGTAAGGAAAAATTTAGAACATGCTTTACAGTTTATAAATTTTGCTAGACATTATTGTTTTAAAATAGTCAATAAATAGCTGTGTCGTTAGAGCATGATACGACAATCGCTTGTTTAATGTTCCATATGTCATATCAGAAATTTAAATAAACTAGTAAGAGTATTTTTCAATTTTTTTTAGCTGGCTACATTATTTCATGTTGATGATTTTTGCAATTTACACTTTTAAACTAACTCCTACTGTTTTAAGGGTCATCCATAATTGTCAACCAGTTTCCAAAGTGTAAAAAACTTAAACTTGGGGGAGGGGGTAAAAATTCAACATTTTTACAGTTCAATTTTTTTTTTTTATTTATCAAATAAAACAGTCAGATTTGTTTCAGTTTATTTTCAATGCAAATTTCTATATCAAACTAGACTATAATAGACTTTCTTTTTATTAAGAATGCAGGGGTGTAGCTGCCGTTAGGCACTTTAGGCACGTGCCTACACATATTTTTTTCACAAATATTTGTTTTTGTTAAAAAAAATAATAAACAACATTATCTGTAGATGAAAGCCGGTGAAGTTGTCAAAACTCTTTAATTATCGAATGCCATGTGTACACTAGTCTCTCGTCCTTAGTGAATGGAATATTGGATAGAATTGAATGTTTTTACGATTTTACCTTATATAGAAACTATAAACTAGAACTTTGGTTCAGATCATTTCGCTTCTATCAACAAAAACTTGAATGAACCTCAACTTAGACACATGAGCTTTTTAATTAGTTGTTGTTAGTTTTCAACTAGCTTTCCACTTTGTCTTCACCCGACTTGCCAATGTTGGTCGTCCGTTTGGCTATGCAGTATGTATAAATACGCAGCCACGTCTGATCAGAATGGGGACATTAAATCCGATGCCTAGTTGTAGAGAGAATGCAACTCTTTGAGGAGTTCCCAGTTGGTCTACTGAAAGGCAAAATGTTTGCTCCTATCCAATAATCCCTCATTTTCCAATGCATGTCATTTTTAAATTTCCAGACCTTCGTCCTGGACGACACCTATTACAGGACCTAGCTCCAAGTTGTATTTATTGCAAAGAAAATTTTAACGGTCCTGAACTTGCATAAATATTTGACACTGGATGTAAAAAAAACAATCAATCATCTGGCTTCCAGTAATTTTGAGTTCTCTCAAATCAGCGTGTAATGATCACAATTATTCAAAATTACTAAGCAGGTAGGGATTTGCGTGTAATGGTCACAATTATTCAAAATTCCTAAGCAAGTAGGGATTTTACAGTAGAGGATATAAAGAAATACGAATTTCTTGAATTTTGTTAGTCATCTACTATGTCATGTATGTCTGTATGTGTTTGTGTGGCTAGGGTGAAGGTTTAAGATTCAAAAGATTGATGGTTGCTGTCTAGCCAAAAGGATAGTTCTATTATATAGTAGTATCAGTGTTTATGTGCCTATTTATTTTTTAAAAGAAGGATCGTCAATATGTACTATTAATTAAGTTAAACGTATATATCAATCAGAATGGAATAGATATGATAATATCAAACAGGGTGTACTGCTAAATTAAAGGGATACAGTTATCTACGCTGAGCAATGCATATTGTAAATAATTGTTATATTACGGATTGCACTGCGTTATTTAATTCACCAGTCGAAGTTATGGTACATTATTCATAATTCTTCAAACTTTTCATCATGTATATTATAATTATCATAATTAAATAACCAGTAAATTTAACATTTTTGTACATAAAATTTTGCAGCTAAAACGCTGAAATCCGTTTTCCGTCGGTGGGCAAAGCCACCTGAACCCCCTACCAGGGCTCTGCCGATTAGTGCCTACAGTTGACTTAATACCTAGCTACGCCCCTGGAATGATTGATTGTCTTAAAATCTGAAAATGGTTGATGTACACTTTTTGAGGGAGGGTGGGGGTCTGAATAAGTGTATGTTTTGTACACTTTGGAAAATGGTTGACAATTATGGATGACCCCTTAGAAACAATGTCAAAGTAAATGTTAAAAAAGATTAAAAAAAAAATCCAAAAAAAATCAGCATACAACTGTAAAGTTGACATCCTATGGATGAAGCATGTAATCTTTGTTTTAATTCATTGAGCAGTTTCATAGGGGACTATTAAAAAAAAGAAGTCTATGAACAACAGATGGCAGGACAAAGGATGCAACGTGATGAAAAAAACTCACAAGGCCCTAAACTAAGGACAATTCCAATCATTTTACTTACTTTACAGGCGATTTCAATGAGTGTGTGAACAAAGGTAATATCTTTGGTTATCTTGCTTGCTTGCTGAACTGTGAAGTCATTGTTAGGTTATGTAAACAACCCTCCTTTAAGAGTAGACTAGTCCGATAAATACCCAATCTGTCTGTAGGACTAGGCTACCTCGAAAGGAGGGTAGTGTACCTTACCTAACAATGACTTCACGGTTCAGCTAACAAGCAAGCTAACCAAAGATATAACCTTTGCCTACACACTCAATGGAATCGGCTGTAACATCTTGTGTTTTTGATAATTTTAGCTGATTAGTGTAAACAAATTTATTCTATCTACTATATTTAAAAAGATAGGGTAATAACAATATGTATTCATAGAACACCATGACTGCTTACGATATCACATTGTCATGATCAGTTATGCAAAATCGGGGAAAAACCCTTATAATGCAATAGCATATATTACAGAATATCTGTACTAAGTTACAAGTTGATATTATAACAACTCCATGGTATACTGTTATAATCAAATCAATATTGGCCATCTGGTGCAAAAAAATCAATTGTGACATTTGTCTTACTATTTCTTGACCTGCATAACCCACAGATGGTGATGGGTGCAGTGTACTGTATGTATCCTATGGAGAAAGTTAACCCAACACATGAAACACAAAAGTGTTTAAGTCTGGGAAACCATTTGTCTGAGTATGGCAGTAGAAAAAAGTGCATTTAAATAAAAAAAATCCTCACTTTCCTGTGTTTTTTTTTTTTAACTTTTAGCCTCACTTGGACTGGCAAAACAGAAGATGTTTACAAGCTATTTTCCTGCAAATTTACAAAGTTATTGGGAGTTCCAGACTTCAGTACTGTGCCGGCCTTTTTCTTTTATAGAACACTTTTGCTCCTTTCATTGGACATTATTTCTTTTCATACCCTTATGATGATTGTGGATGATAAGTTTGGTTAGTTTCAGAGGAAAAGATATTTATAAAAGATTACAATAATTGGCAAATATTGTTAAAAATCAAAAATTGCTATAAAGCCATTAAAGGGCAATATCTTCTTTAGAGATCAATTGACCATTTTGGTTTTGCTGAGTTATTTGTAAATCTTACTTTGTTGAACAAATCTTAACCTGATGAACAGTTGTATCCCATGTCAAATTTGCTCTAAATGCTTAAGTTTCAGAGATATAAGCCAAAAACTGCATTTTAACCCCATGTTCTATTTTAGGCCATGGCAGCAATCTTGGTGGGTTCAATTGATACATTGTTCAAACTAGATACCATAAGGGTAATTTAGGCCAAATTAGGTTTAATTTGGTCCAGTAGTTTCAGAGAAGATTTTTGTATAAGTTAACAAACTAAGACGATGGACAACAGATGCCAAGTTATGAAAAGCTCACTTGGCATTGTCAGTTTTATGTTTTTTTGTGTTTGTTGATTTGCAAGTTGTGGACAAGATATGATAGCAAAACATATATCAATGACCCACCTGCACAATAACAAGGCTCCTTAGTTCAGCAAAAAGTAGGTCATCTGGAAGACATTACAAGGTGAATGTTTCTGATCTTTGGAATTTTGGCACATCAAAACCTGTCTTTCAACCTACAAATATAGATATAACACAACTCATAATATCAGTATTAAACATGTATAAGATGGCAGCTGCAACAATTGTCAAATTAGATATCTCACTTTGACAGTCATACCTTTGGCCTAAATACAATAATATAAGTTTCCACTAAGCCTGGGGACCTTAAGTTATAGTGCTACTCAGATTTTTGAACAATCACTACTGAAGTCAGACTATTTCCCCTGTTTGGCTGTTGGAACATGTAAGAACTTATTTGTCTTACCTACCAACACTATTTTTGTTCACGGAGTTAGCATGATTAGTGGAAACACATGTATCTTTTTTTATATAGTTTGTTTTGTTTATACCTCAAAGAGTCATATATCTAAGTCATAATGAGGGAACACTACCTAGTACAGACTGTTGCCACTTAAAACAATTTAAAAATAAGCCCTTTGAACATTTGATTGAATGCAGCAACGCTGAAAATTGAGTACTATATAAAGTGTTTACAAAGTTTATGTATTTCCTTGTTCGTAAGATAGATTGGTAGTGAAGATTATATTTGACAGTTGATTACCATACTAGTGTCATTATGTCTTATAAATGTACCTGTATATATAGTTTAATGTCTAACCCTCTGTGCTAGATATAATACTTTTTAAATGAAAAAAAACAAACCTGTCTTATGCAACAAACCCAATTACACTACATTAAAATGTTTCCAAACAAAACAAAACCTTCTTGAATTTGAAACAACATCACAATGTGCACACATGAAAACACATAGAGCATACATGAGAACACATTGCAAGCAAGCATCAGGTGTTACAACATCTGTCTATTTAGAAAGTCATTAATTTGAATTGTTTATTCTGAAAACCAGGTTTTGTTTATTTGTTTATAACTCCTGATTTTTTTTTTTATTTCAAAGCAAATTTTTTTTCCAGGAAAATATAAGATACCCAGTGACAGTGAGTGATGCATACCAGATTATAACAAAGAATAGACGGTATTATTGTCAAAATAAAAAGACGAAAACATACATTTGGAATTAACATTCATTATCCTTATTTTGCTTACAACTGGATTTTTGTTTAGTCACATACCACAAAAGTCCAAGTCATCTACTACTAAAGGATATTAAAGAAAGACCAATTAGAGAGCAGCTAATAATTTCAGATAAGCAATGATTAAAAAACATTAATAAAAAGAAGAGATATAATAACCTCTTACCTGACTGTAAACCTCACATCATGTCAATACGCTATAACTTCAGGGCATTTCAACGTGACATACAACTTAAACATACTGTACTATTACCAGTTTTGGATAACTTAATTTTGGCAAATTGTAACATCTTCCAAGTTTAATTATGAGCAGAATGACTATAAGGACACCAAGGTACCAGGTCAAACATTTTGGAAGTTTACCTACGAGCAGAATGACTATAAGGACACCAAGGTACCAGGTCAAACATTTTGGAAGTTTACCTACGAGCAGAATGACTATAAGGACACCAAGGTACCAGGTCAAACATTTTGGAAGTTTACCTACGAGCAGAATGACTATAAGGACACCAAGGTACCAGGTCAAACATTTTGGAAGTTTACCTACGAGCAGAATGACTATAAGGACACCAAGGTACCAGGTCAAACATTTTGGAAGTTTACCTACGAGCAGAATGACTATAAGGACACGAAGATACCAGGTCAAACATTTTGGAAGTTTACCTACGAGCAGAATGACTATAAGGACACCAAGGTACCAGGTCAAACATTTTGGAAGTTTACCTACGAGCAGAATGACTATAAGGACACCAAGGTACCAGGTCAAACATTTTGGAAGTTTACCTACGAGCAGAATGACTATAAGGACACCAAGGTACCAGGTCAAACATTTTGGAAGTTTACCTACGAGCAGAATGACTATAAGGACACCAAGGTACCAGGTCAAACATTTTGGAAGTTTACCTACGAGCAGAATGACTATAAGGACACGAAGATACCAGGTCAAACATTTTGGAAGTTTACCTACGAGCAGAATGACTATAAGGACACCAAGGTACCAGGTCAAACATTTTGGAAGTTTACCTACAAGCAGAATGACTATAAGGACACCAAGGTACCAGGTGAAACATTTTGGAAGTTTACCTACGAGCAGAATGACTATAAGGACACCAAGGTACCAGGTTAAACATTTGAAGAACTAATGACAACACAGAGCCCTGTATTGAATATCACTTGGTAGACAAGCTTGGCACTGCCTTGCTACTTCCCAAGAGCAAAACTAAATTTTAAGTTGTACATGGCTAAGTTAGCCAGGTACTACTTTTAAGAATAACAAAAGTAGTTGAAGATTTGAGATATTGTTCGTTTATAGGAATTTATAGCCTTGTAAATGGAATACTGCTGAACTTGCAAATACATTATCGTTTTCATGATTATCTTATTCTAATTTTTAATAAAAGAACAAAATGTTCCCACAATGTTGCACTCATTTAATATTTTCAGGAGCATTTATAACTCTTTTAAAACCAGATGCTCCACAGGGTGCAGCTTTATACAACCACAGAGGTCCAACCCTGAACAGTTGGGGAAAGTATGGACACAACATTTAAGCTTGATACAGCTCTAAATTTGGATTGTGATTAAAAAGTTGACACAACATAGGTTTCTGACACAGAATATATGTGTTCTAAGAGCTTAAACTTAAAATCTTAAAAATTTTAAACTGGACATTTACCTATTATGATCCAATATCCAAAATCTTAATACATGGTTAGATTCAGCATATCATAGAACCCCAAAAAATCAATTTTTGATTAAATCAAATAATGTTCAATTTTAGACCCTATAGACCTCAATGTGGACCAATTTGATAACCAGGCCCAAATATTAATAAAGGGCTGCGCTTTAGCGCATGATACGCCCGTTGCTCTTTTAACTTGTCTTTTACGCTTTAAATGAATTTATATGATCAACTAGAAATATATATATACAAATCAAAAGGGATGTTACATTAATATATTCACCAAAGTTTCATAAAATCCCCCTTTTTTTTAAGTATAAAAATTCATTACTTAAGAAAACGTAAAATCTAAAATTTATAAAAATGGAAAGGGAGCTTATGTCAATAGATATAAACAATTTATCAAAGTTGCATAAAATTTTGTGAAAGTGTTAGTTATTGTCCCAAAATTGGAAAATCCCCCCTTTTTTAAGCATAAAAATTCATAACATGGAAATGTAAAATCTGAAATTTTACATCAATAGATATAAACAATTCACCAAAGTTTCATGGACATTGGTGAAAGCCTTTTTGAGTTATTGTCCTAAGTGTTGAAAATCCCCCTTTTTTATGAATAAAGCCCCATAAATCCAAAACTTAAAATCTGAAATTTATAAAAAACGAAAGGGAGCTTACGTCAATAGATATAAACAATTCACTTAGGTTTCATGGAAATTGGTGAAAGTGTTTTTGAGTTATTGTCCAAAGTGTGGACGACGGACAGACGGACGGACAGACAGACGGACGGAAGGACGGACAACAGTATACCATAATACGTCCCGTCTAAAAGACGACGGGCGTATAAAAATCTAAATTCATGGTTAGATTCAGCATATTGAAGAACCCCATATATTCAATTTTTGTTGAAATCAAACAAAGTTTGATTTTTGACCCTTCTGACCTTAATGTAAACAATTTGAAAAAGGGACAATACTATGCAATTGAATGAATATTTCTTGCTATTGCGCAAAACTGTGCAATTGAAAATTTCTTGCTATTGTGCAAATAGATATTTCTTGCTATTGCGCAATACTGTGCAATTGAAAATACTTGCTATTGCACAATACTGTGCAATTGAAGATTTCTTGCTATTGCTGAATACTGTGCAATTGAAAATTTCTTGCTATTGCACAATACTTAATATAATCATTTTGGACCCCAATTTGGACCAACTTGAAAACTGGGCCGATAATCATAAATCCAAGTACATGTTTAGATTCAGCATATCAAAGAACCCCTAGAATTCAATTTTTGTTAAAATCAAGCTAAGTTTAATTTTGGACCTTTTGGACCTTAAGTAATGTAGACCAATTTGAAAACAGGACCAAAAATTAAGAATCTGAATACACGGTTAGATTTGGCATATCAAAGAACTCCAATAATACATTTTTAGATGAAATCAAACAAAGTTTAATTTTGGACCCTTTTGGACCCTAATTCGTTGGGACCGAAACTCCCAAAATCAATCCAAACCTTCCTTTTGTGGTCATAAACCTTGTGTTAAAATTTCATAGATTTCTATTAACTTATAGTAAAGTTATTGTGCAAAAACCAAGAAAAATGTTTATTTAGGACCTGTTTTGGCACCTAATTCCTAGACTGTTGGGACTAAAACTCTCAAAATCAATCCCAATCTTTCTTTTGTGGTCATAGAACTTATGTTTAAATTTCATAGATTTCTGTTTACTTAATACTAAAGTTATTGTGTGAAAACCCTAGAAAAATGCTTATCTGGGCCCTTTTTGGCCCCTATTTCCTAAACTGTTGGGACCAATATACCCAAAATCAATCCCAACCTTCCTTTTATGGTCATAGGCCTTGTGTTTAAATTTCATAGATTTCTATGTTCTTTTATTAAAGTTAGAGTGGGAAAACCAAATGTTTTCGGACGACGACGACGCCACTGTTCAATTTTTGCGGTCGTATCAAAAATGTGATCGTCCGCCTCTGAGACATTTCTGATATTTATGTATATTACAGATATCAACCTATTGTACAAGTTTTTAACAATCTGTCAAGAATTGTACCTCTGAGGGCGCTAAACAGGTCATTTCCCATAAATTTAATATTGCCAAGGGGCATAACTTTAAAAAAAAAAAAGGCCATTGTCCACCACATATAAGTTTTATAAAAATCTGGCAAGAACTGTACCTATGAGAGGGCTTACGAGGCTCCATTTTCCATAAATTTAATATGACTCTTTTACATAATTTCGATCCTCTGCCATGTACATCTTACAATCATAATATGATTTAAACATAGTTGACATTTTGCATATATAGTAACTAAGAAACAAACTTAACCAGGAAAACTTAAGATTGACCAATGAACCATGAAAATGAGGTCATGGTCGGATGATAATTTCCAGAGTCAAATATACACCTTAAAATCGATCCATACACCAAATACAGTTATCCTATTTCTAATAGTATTACAAAAACAGACAAAATAACTTTTTTAACATTGAGCAATGAACTGTAAAAATGAGGTCACAGTCAAGTAAAACATGCCAAACTGACATGTATATTGTAAAATATTTTCATACATCAAATGTAGTTGACCTTTTGCATACAGTATAAAAACAACAAACCGAAACATAAAAACTTACCACTGAACCATAAAAATGAGGTCAAGGTCATATGACACCTGCCAGATTAACATGTACACCTTCCAATCATAACATACACCAAATATAGTAGACCTATTACAAACAGTATTAGAAAAATAAACAAAACACAAAAACTTAACTATAACCAATTAAACCATGAAGCAACTTTTCCATTTGTAAAGAGGCATAACTCTTGAAAAGTAATAGTGATCCCTTCCAAATCAAACTTGATCTGTGATATATGTGGTAATAAGCATTGTGTATAAGTTTTATAACATTTGGTAGAGGCAAACTGAATTAAAAGAACTGAAACCAAAAGGAAGTACATACAGACAGGAAAGGGTAAAACTAAACCTCTGCTGCAGTGGGGCATAAAAAAGTCTGTATAACTCTTTGTTGCAAAATCAGACGAAATAACAGAATGACAGACAAGGGTCAAACTATTTGACCAAAACCACTTTGTGTTGTTACTATAAAAACACAAAATGACATCAAGTCTGATTTTAATGTCCTCTACCAGGTAGATGAGCACCCCATACTTTCTGTTAGTTTGTATTGATTTACTAGTATATTTAACAAGTCAAGTAGTTAGAATATATCTATTTGTCCTGGAAATTTTAAAACAAGCCAGACAAGTTGTGTATGTTATTTCATCATTGCAGTTATACACCAAATTATATCAATTCATCATGACTACACAAAAAATTATCCTGAAAACTTAACCTGACCATGTTATTCTGAAATCGAGGTCAAGGACATGTGACGATGACTTGCCAATAAGGTGTCATCATGAACTTCCTCAATGTAAATCCTTAGGTAGAAAATTATACTGAAATGCAGTCGACTTTAGCGTTTGATAGTTCATTGATAACATTCTGGCGTATCACAAACAAACAACTTGTTACGTCTCATTTTATTGGCCGAAAGATTTAAATACAACAACAATGTAATAAGTGTGCACGTGAATTGACACAGGTGACCGACAATGGAATTTACTATGTTACTACGAACGTAAAAACAATGATTTGTATAGTTTACAAAACTTTGGTCAAAATAAATAAATAAATGTTTTATTAACTTCAAATAGTGGGGTCGAAATATTATACTGATAGTTTGTTTTAAGTAATATTCTAAGTTCTTTGCATGCAGCAACTCAATTATCTTGTACCCGGCATGATGAGAAATATAAGGATAAAATAAAATACATGTGCCGCTTTTATACTGATGAGTATATGAACCACTTTTAATTTCTTTCATACTGACGATAGTTTATAATCCTAACAATGTCATAGTCACTTATAATAAGTATCTCATAATACTGATCCATTACAATCATTAATCAGGGGTTGCACCGACATTCCTCTTTTATTATTTTCATGCTATAAAACATACACACAGTACAAAAATGTAGCTATAAGCGTATGATAAAAGGAGAAAAATGTTCCTACATTGAACTTTTAATGTCGTCCCTTGATCTAGAGGAGACATTTAAATTGAATATTTAGATTTTAAAGTTTAAACTTTACTACCAATTGCAGAAAACTATAAAACCAATGAATTTCACATGCACATTTATAAAAGCTAGAATTGTGATTGGAATCATGTATGAGAATATGTCAATGGAAGCTTTAAACGACCTTGACCAGATACGTGAATATTAATCAGTCCATTCAACGTAATAGTATGTGTGTTCTATTTTCGAAGGTGAGAGGTCAAAGATTTGAATTGACCAATGGAAACGATCGTTCCTTAGAGAGTTAATCTAATAAAGTTTGTTTGACTGATTACGTCGCACTACCTTTCGCTAAGCTAAGACGCATATGAGTGTATTAATGATATTGAGATTATAACTTTTTGATAATCAGCAGGCAAAACAATAAAAGGTATTCAACAAAAGATTTGTATGTGTTGTTTCAATCATTTGCTGCCTCTTATATTAGGAGAGTTGACACAGGTGTCCTTATTATAAATAATTTTGTTTATATCTGGAGTTAATACTTCATTTGAAAAACATGTAATACTAGGTCCTTTACCTCTTTCATAATCTGTCTTCCTGTTTATTTATTGCCTGAAGGGTTATGAACTATGTCTAAAAGATTCAATATCGCCAAAAGCCATATTTCCAGGTAATTTTAACCATTTAAGTGCTTATGTAATCTTAAGAAGGAATGAGTAGGGTCAAAAAGTTCTAATTATGACCCTAAAAATTAGACTGCATTTTCACATGTAAAAGCTAATATTTATGATCAAATATCAAAATGAGTTAATACCCCCTCTGCTATATATATTTCTATTTAAAAACTTCTGAAGCAATTCTAATGTACATTTCATTCTGAAAAATCTTTTAAATTCATATGCAAGATGAATTTAATGGTATTCAAAACAAAAATTTAGCAAATGAGATGCACAATGATGTTATTTTACCAAGTTTTTTAAAATTTAAGTTGAATGACCCTTGAGGCCATTTTTTCAATTGTTGTGGATACAATAACCACCACTTCCCCTTGTTTCTGTAAGTCAGGGTTTATAATTTTACTTTACATTTGGAACCAGGTTTTCACTGACGGTTGCAATTTTCAAATTTTGCGTAATAAATAATAATAGTGGCAATTAAAAATCACGATTTCAAAAGAAACATCATTATTTGACTTTGTCTGTCTTGTTAATTTTGTTTCAGGTTGATCAGAATTTTCTCCTCATCAGACAATGCCTGGATTTCACCTCCAACTTTCATGTGTATTACACGCTAAATGAAATCATAAACTCTGCTGTAAAAGTCATAGTTTTCACGTATCATACTTTTTGTTCAGTTTTCACAATAAAGTTCATTTTCCAGGAAGACAAAATCAGGATAATAAAATGCTTTGCTGAGCGCAGCCTGATACGACCGCAGAGGTCGAACCCTGAACAGTTGGGGCAAATTTGGACACAATATTTAAGCTTGATACTTTTCATTTTGGATTGTGATCCAATTTTTGACATAATATAGGTATAAATGTGGTCAAAGATCTTACAAATCTATTGCACAATTGAAGATTTCATCTTGAAACTTTTCAAAAATTTGAAATTGGAAAAATTTTGAAAAAAAATATAAATCCCTTAAAAAAATTGTAAACAAAAAATCCCCCCCCCCACTTATTGAAACCCCCCTTGGAGCAATAACCCCAGCCCCAGGACTCAATCCCAGCCTTTCCTTTGAAGTATGGAACCATGTATTAAAATTTCAGAGAGATCTATACACTTAAACATAAGTTATTGTGTGGAAACGAGAACCAGATGCTCAGCAGGGCGCAGCTTTATAAGACAGCAGAGGTCAAACCCTGAACAGTTGGGGCAAGTATGGACACAACATTCAAGCTTGATACTGCTCTGATTTAGATTGTGATTAAATAGTTGACACAGCATAGGTTTCTGAGACAGAATGCATGTGGTCTAATGAACTTAAAAAAATTAAATTTACCTATTATGGTCCAATATCCAAAAACTAAATAAATTTTGGATCTCAATGTAGACCAATTTGAAAACAGGACCCAAAGGAGAAGGTCCGGTAAGACCCCTTTTTGGCCCCAAAATATAACAGTTTAATAAAATTGTTAAAATGTAAACTTTTAGTTATTTATTGGACAGTTGAATGCTTCTGCTACATAAATATTGGCTGTTTTTGACCATACAATGCACATATATCGGGTTGTAGCACCATTAAGTCATGCTAAATTACTGAAATCTTCAAAATTCTAGCATTTCAGGTAAATTTTAGACGGTTTCCGTGTAAAACGAAAGTGGCCGCATTCGTGTTCATCCTTAATATTGAAATGTAAGTTGTATTTTATGATAATGCATAACATATATAAAGGTTGTGGATGAACACAGATGCGGCCACTTTCATTTTTGACAAAAAACATCTGTAAAGTGACAATTTTCAGCATATTTGGTAGATTTTTCATATTTGAGCTTGAATCGGATCGTTTTTAATGACTAAATCAGTTAAAATCTTTCACATTAACTAATTGAATCAAGTGAAATAGACACTTAAGTGTTTAAAAAGTGGTCAAAATCTTTCGTCAGATGAAACTGAAATTTGAGGCCAAAATGAGTCCTTACCGGACCTATTCCTTTAAAAATCTAAATACACAGTTAGATTCGGCATATCAAAAATTCTGAAGAATTCAATTTTTGATGAAATCAAACAATATTTAATTTTGGACCCTTTGGACCTCATGTGAACCAATTTAAAAACGGGTACCAAATTTCAAAAACTTAATACACTGTAAGATTCAGCATAGTTAAAAACCCCAAGAATTCAAGAATAAAACCTCATTGAAATTGGTCAAGAAATAAGCAATCTATAATACTAAAATAATGAGGTCCAATTTGTCAGCCGTCATCACGTAAAAACGACAAATCAAAGAATTCAACTTTATATATATATAACTAATATAGTACAAAGGTGTAGATTAAAAATTACACCACTCCAGGCCCTTTTGTTTTCCACGTAATTAATATTGCCAATAATTAAGAAGTGTCGGGTCGAGGTCGATTACCTTATCTGTACGTTCCGCATCTGACAGGCGCACCACCAAACGGTGTATTCAGGATTTATATACTATATACACGGGTCATAATCACAGGGTTGATACTATTAAATTGTCAAATTGTTACCTATTGTAGTATTTTAATCAGTAAGACTTTCTAAGATAACAATACGAATACTAAAAATCTGGACTAAAAATAAGGGGTATAGGTCAGGGCTTCCAAAACGGTCATATATTCCGGACATTTGTGTAATGTCGGGTAAAAGTCCGGCTGGGCAAAGCATGAAACGGTCATATACATTTTAGTTTTCACTGCTTTTTCGGTCATTTGAACATATTTCACGATCTTTTAAACCTAACCTTTTGCCTTTAACATCCACAAATTTCCGGTCATAAAAGTGACATGATGATTAATTACTATCAAAACAACCCCTACTTCAATACTTTCTAATTTTAATCAAGGCTAATTAGTTGTTGGACAGGTGATATCTACCTGTTCAGGTGACAGGTAAATTATGTTCAGTATCGGACATCGTATAAATTGATCGGTCTATTCACAATTTTTTTTCTTACATTTCAGCCGTTTGTAGCTCATTGATTTAGTCCAAAAGATTAAAATTATAACAAACTAGTTTGTCTACATGATTTGATGAAAAATTTTAAAAGGTTTTAATGAAAAATCGTCAGAACTAATTTTGAATGAACTCGAACACGTGTGCGTATGTGCAAAGGTGGGAAATTTAATTATGCATCCTTTATTTTTTCAAAATGCTAAAATTATCATTGATACCTGTATCTAAACGTTCATTTTAAGTATTTTGTTGAAGAAATAACGTGGAAAGAGCTTCTTCACTCAGTCATGCTTTGTAACGTACACGGATTTTACGTATCCGTTTATGGTCCATGTTTTACCTTTGTCAAGTCAACATCCGGTTTTAGAAAAACGTGATTTTAAAAACGAAAAGTTTTTGACATGTCTTTTTGCACAAATAAAGAGACTATGGTAGATATGAGCAGGCTGATGTGCACATTTTGAATGATTCACTGCCAATTTAACAGTTTACATCCAAAAATCAAATTCATATCCAAGTAAAGTTTTAAATCGTTTTTTAATCTAATGTCATTATCATTGGAATGGCCATCTGATTACCATAATTGCCTTTTGTGACTAAGGGATTAAAATCGGGATCAGATATAAAATGTTCGGCTGGCTCAAATTTTTTTTGGAAGCCTTGGTATAGGTACAGTTTTCAATTTGTTAGCGGGCATGACATAAAACAGCGAATCAAAGAAATCAACTTTATTTATAACTAATATAGGACAATGCTGTTGATTCAAAAATACTCCATTCCAGGACCTTTTGTTTTCCAAATAATTAATATTACCAATAATTGATAAGTTCCAGTTCGACGGGTTCAAACAGATAGATTTGAAAGCAAAGAAAACTGTGTATCTTATAATCGGCATAACTTTATCAGATCACAATACTAATACTAAAATAAGGCTTGCGCATAGTTATATACTTTAATTCAGTCGCAGACCCGCGATATCACGGGTGTGTTCTAGTTTATACAAAGGATTAGAAAAGTATTGTTTTTGGCCCTTTTTTGGCCCCTAATTCCTAAACAGTTGGGCCACAACCCCCAAAATCAATCCAAACCTTTCTTTATTGAAATGGGACCTTGTGGTACAATTTCAGAAAGATCCATACACTTACACACCAGTTATTGTCTCTAAAACTAAAAAAATAATTATTTTGACCCCTTTTGGACCCCTCGTTCCTAAACTGTTGGGACCAAAACCCTCAAAATCAATCCCAACCTTCCTTTAGTGGATATAAACCTTATGTTAAAATCTTTTTGATTTCTATTCACTTATACTAAAGTTATTATCTGGAAACCATCCATCTTCGGACGATGACAACGTGATACCAATATACGACCAAAACAAAAATTTGAAAAGCTTAGATTGAATGGTTCATGAGTAAATGTAACAACGTGAATGGAAATGCCATTTTACAATCTTTCAAGAACCATAACTCCTGACGGTAAAAGTCAAAATCGTCAGTATTGAACTTGACTTCATTTTGTCATCAGTAACAACATATTAAAATTTGGGAAGCTTTGGTAGAACAGTTCATGAGTAAATGCACGGACAACATTTGATTGCCGCCCGCCGACCGACCGACCGGCCGTCCGCCGTACATCCCCAAATCAATAACCGACATTTTTGTCACAAAAATCAGGTTAAAAATAGAAATACTGACTTAAATTTAAGAAAATCAGTGAACATGTATAAAAATATGACTTTTTTCTTGAGTTTAATTTCTTGTGTACATTCGGATATTATTGTTATGTATCATTGTTGTGGCGATTGTTCTTTCTACAAATATATTGCTTTCTAAATTGTCACTGAAAAAGTTACTGAATTATGTTCAATTGTCTTATTACATGTATCTTACATTTGACTTTTTTCAATCTTCATCTGCGCCGCTGGTGAAAGAACTCAAATCTGGAAGTCCATTTAATAACTTGTCACTGTTTGCGCAGTATAGCTATCCTCTTACTACCAATTGGATCTGAATATATGAATATAATTGAGCATGTAAAGGCAGTGTTCTCCCCAGGCCCTTAAAGGACCAGGGGCCCGCGATGTATAATTTTCTACCGCGGTGGTATCGTTCTTGCCGCGATGTATAATTTTTCTCCGTGGTGCTAAAGTTTTTGGTAAAAAAATCGTAAATCGGTAAAGTTTGAGACGACTTGTTTAACTTTCCGTGAGGTTTAAAATTTTACATGAAAATTGACCAGTTCTAACCAGTTTAATCCAGATCTGACAGGTAGATTGTTTACACCACGTGATCGATTTACCTTTTGAGGTTAACCTTGATGATTGGATTTAATCGATGTACATGATTTTTTTGTGTTTTAATTAATTAAGAGATCATAATTTTAATAACAGACTTGTGAGGGACAAGCAGACATTTATTAATGAACTCTATTACGCCAGTCTTGAGTCAAAATAATTTGCCTGTTGGAAATTAATTGTGAAGTTACTTCCCCTGATTTTGCTTATCACAAATAAATGCTCCTCAAATATAATTTGTCATTGAAAATAAAAATAAATCACAAATTGAATGCAAAATTATATTAGAATGTTACATTGAGGATAAAAACTTTCTTAGAACATACCAACAAAAATGTTTTGAAAATTATTTTTGAGAATCATACTTTCATTGATGCACAGACATAATATATTAAATTAGTAGATTTTTCCATTATTGATATGTATGTAATATAATCCAAAACAGGACTATAGCTAAGTATGAACTAGTGGATAGATATATTTATATAAGTACTCTTCATGTCTGGAACAAAGTATTAACTATAAAAATAATTTGTTGTTGTATGAAAGAATCAGGTCTAAAACTATGGAAAATAGTTTTTAATCTACTGAAGGTTCTGTATCAAAATTTAATCTTGTTCAAAGTTAATTGTTATGGTTAAATCTAACATGGGGAATGTGTAGTGTAACTACAAGTATCAGGACAAAATGGCTTGATCAAAATATAAGAAGTGACTTTAGTTTAAAGACTAATTGTGCTTTCTTTTATTTATTCTTCAAAGATATTAAAGTATACAAACTGTTTATTGATTTACTTTTTCTACCAATAATTTTCTGACCCTAAGTCCATACAACACAGTACCACAGTTAACAAAACAAAGGCAAAAAGGTAATGACAAAAACTAACAAGAAAAAAATAAGCGACGCAACGTGACACAAAATATTGTAAAATTCATTTCGTCACGCGTTACCCTGGTGCTATCCAAAAATCCTGGGGAGAACACTGGTAAAGGTTTCATTTTTTTTATGTGGAAAATAGCAGTACATTGTTCTTCAAATAATAATTCATTTAAATACAAGATTTAATTTACATTGGCTGCAAACTAGTTGATCAACAAAAATGACAAAAAAAGATGAACACCAAGTCAAAGTACTGAGCATCGGATGACCACAAGTTCTTGTAGATGGTAACAAACACTTGTGACAGAAAAAAATCACACCTCTATACCTGAAACTGAAAGTGAGGTTAAGGTACAAAGAAATATTTTTTCTGAGACAAGTTTGTGATGAATAATTAACAGAGAATTCATCCTCACAGTAATAACATTGTAGTTATACAAATCAGTATACACTGGTTTGTTATTATATATTATATTAATATTTGTATATATAAAAGTTACATGCATATATAATTTTTATCCATGTGTATATTCTTCTAATAATAGTGCAGTGCCAGTGCATGGTGGACACTCTTCTGTAGTATTTCGATTTTTCTAATAGATTGGGTTTGAATAGGCATTCATATTTTCCCACATACCATTCTTGAAATATTCTTCTGCAGTCGATTACACAAGTTTACAGTATTCTTGACTTGTTATTGATATTGATATATATATTTCTTACGACAAAACATTTTCATATAATTTACCTTTGTTCTTTGAATATAAATATTAATTGATGAAATTAATATATATCATAATCAAGCCAAAAGGAATGTTATTTTGAGTTAGGTTATCATTCAAAAACGCAAGTTATGTGGGTAGAAATGTCTGTGGCAAGAGCCAACAACACACAGGTATGGCCTCACGGGCATCCGATGAAAAAATAACAAGTGAAACTGCGAGCTACTGCTCACTGATGATACCCCCGCCGCAAGTGGATAATATTAATAGTGTAAAAATATGCAAGTGTTCGGTAAACAGGAAGTTGTCAAGTGATGAATCTGAAAACGCATCACACGGTATAGCTGACTTATATAAATCCTGAAACCAAATTTCAGAAATCCTTGTATTGTAGTTCCTGAGAAAAATGTGACGAAAATTTTCAACTTGGCTATCATGTGTTAAATCATACAAGTGTTCGGTAAACAGGAAGTTGTCAAGTGATCAATCTGAAAACGCATCACACGGTATAACTGACTTAGATAAACCCTGAAACCAAATTTCAGAAATCCTTGTATTGTAGTTCCTGAGAAAAATGCGACGAAAAATATTCATGGGACGGACGGACTGACTGACGGAAGGACAGACAGAGGTAAAACAGTATACCCCCCCCCCCTTTTTTAAAGCGGGGGTATAATAAAAAGTATAATGAAAAATAGATATTATGTAATTATACCTAGACAAGGATTTGCTATCCGGTTGATCTAATGGTTGACAATTTTGTTATATACAAATGTGATTTGGTTAAAACTGTCTCTATCCTTATTTTTTGTATGCTTCACACCAATCTGAAAAGATACAAGAAATTATTATAAATATAGATTTTATGAATGAATCATATAGTAATATTTAAGGTTACAGTTTAAAATAAATAGGAATCATCTCATAATTATTCCTGGAAAAGGAAAAAAACAATTGGACGTATATTATATATTTCATCATCATGTTTTTTTTTAATTCAAAATTGATATGATTGTTTTTTTGCTATTCTGTTAGGTCCCTTTTTGTCATAAAAGCACCTCAAGTATTTATACAACCTCTAGATCTGCTTTCAATTTTGTTTCCAGGATTTCAAATGAATGAAAATCCAGAAAAGCACTTTGTTGGTACATAATTTGTGCTTTTTTCATATTCCTGCAATCTAATTAAAATCAAATCCTTGAATTTTCTTAATGACATGTCGCGCATATCAGAACGGAGGCAATTCAAGGAGCGATATATTAGAATGGAATATAAGGATTTAATTTTAATTAGATTGCATATTCTGGTTCAACGTTTTCTAAACTGATAAAAAATTTCTTAGAATCTGTTTTTTTTTTTTTTAAAGTTTTATATGGTCAGTAACCAATAATAAAATAATTTTAAGTTGATAAATGCCTAACACTACAGTTAAGGACGAACTTAGGTGATCTAATGGAACATAAAATAAATCAAGGATTCAAAATTGATACTATAAGCTGGAAGGGTATTAGTTAAGGATCAAAATAAGCTAGAAATATTGATATGTCATGGAGCTCCTTTTTAGAGATATTCAATTTATGAAATATGGCGGGAAAAGTCTGACTCAAACTTTTACCTTACTGTAGAAAGACTTGTATAGTCTGCGGTTTTATTCTCTAAAATTGGACCTTCCAGACTGGATGCAGACTATAGAGTACAATAAGCAAGAAATAAGAAAAAAATTCAATTTCCCTGGCAAGGTGGTTTGTTTACATTCCGCCATCTTTGTTATAGATATTGTAGAGGGCGCTCTTAACATTTTTCAAACTAATAATTTTAACTCATCCATGTTAATAACTTATTTCTAATCAATATTAAATTAATACTGATAAATATAAAAACTAAACCTTTCATTACAAATTTCTTGTTTCTTTTCAATGCATTGGTTGAATTAAACTGGTATCTGCTTGATTGAAACGATACAAACATAGTGAAAAAGACAACCGTAAACCAGCTTAGAATTTGTTTACTACAAAACATAATCGGTTATTGTTCGTTCTGTTTTGGTGTTTCATACTGACTAATATGGTTTGTATTAGCTTAAGACACTTCAAACATTAATGTGATAGATATATTACAGACTGTTTTACAAAAGGATGGAACTGTTTTATTTTCAAAGTCGTATTATAGTGATATCTGTTAGGCCAAACAAAAATATATGTCTGTTTCCTGCTGCCAAGGCAAAAAAATCAGGGTCGGTAGGTCAGGATTTTTTTTTGTTTTGCACTTCCTGTCAGACTTGCAGATGGTTAAATGTCATGTTTGGTTAGGGTTCTGTACCCTAAAATCATTTAACTCTTTAAAGAAGCTTTAATTGAATAATCCTCCCAGTGTCGACATTTTTTAAACCTTAATTGTATCACATTTGTGCTGGGAGCAGCCATTTTGATTGTTTGGGTATAGTGAAATACGGATCTAGATCGGACCGGAAACGATTTTTTTCCGGAATTGAATCAAAAGATCTAGGGTAGGGGGCTTTGAGTCAGGGTCGGTTTGGAAACAGGAAACAGACATATATTTTTTTTTGGCCTTATGTACGGTTTTCGACTCTAACCGGTTAATTTCTTTTACACATGCTTTTTAAATTTCCTGTTTAAAAATACACAAGTTTCTAAATTGTTTTTAAGTGAATTAAACCTATTTTAACAATCATGAAACGGTTTAGAATCATTAACAGCAGTTTCATCTTCTGTTAGATGATGGAAAACAGTTTCTTCCGATAAAATACAGCAAACGACCGCACAGGATTTGAAATTACCGTAGTTTAATTTAGACTTTTTCTAACAGTTACAAAAAAAAATTTTACCTAAAATTTCGTGGTGAGAAAGGGGAGCCTTTCTAATGTATATTTGCATAGGTATTATTGGGTCTTAAATCAAAAGAAAGAAAATCAAGAATCATCTTAAATTTTGTCAAATGACATTTTATGAGCATTAAAGTCTTATGTTGAAAGATAAATATGTGTTATGGGGCAAAATATTTTACCTTGTATCGTATGGAAAAACTCCAAGGAGTCCAAACATTTGACACATATTATAAAATTGAGTCACCTAAGTACATCCTTAACTTTAAATTGAACATTGCATATATTTCAGCACTATGAATTGGAGATACTGGATCAAGATATTAGTTCAATTACTGAACAAAGGCAGATAACTCCATTTTTTAATATGACTTTAATAATGAGTGCAAACTATTTATTTGTTTACATTTTACATTTATCCTAAGATGGTACTCAAAATAGAATCTTGAAATGCTTCTGATTAGATGATACAGGAATGAAATTACTTTTAATTAAATGTAACCACTTTAGGTTTAAATAAATGGAGAATATCTATGGACAACTTATCCACTGCTTGTAAAAACATACACTTGTACATGTATAAAGCATTATGTACAAAAGCAGGATTCGTGTATTTTTAAGGCAGTTTTGGAATTTAAGCATAAGGTATACAAGTTTCATAACATTTGGTTGTTGAAAACTAGGTTAGAGAACAGAACCGAAAAATTCAGCAATTTGTATGCTTAAAAACGGCATGACTCATGAACGGTAATAGTGATAACAAATTTTTCTGGGAAAAAAAAACAATGAATGATCATGAATTGTTTTGTGTCTTTATAAATTTTCAATAAATTAGTTAAATTAGTGTTTTTATTGCAAAAGTACAATAAAAATTCTTTAGAAAGATTCAAAAACATAAAAATCATGTATGCTGCAAATCATGTACAATGTACATGTACAGTAAGCTGCCCAATGGTAGCTCTAAGATCCTTGCAATAATTTTTTTCTATTTACACAACATATAGCGACAGATTTTTCCTATTTCAAAACGTTCTAAATTGCCACCAAGTTTCAGTTTGCACCATCTGGAACGAGAAGAAGTGAAAAGACAGCTGGAGATACATAACATTTCCAATAGATCTCCAGACTTACAAAATGCAAGCACCAGCAAAGAAAGAGAGAACAGTGAATATAATAGTTTAGGGAGATTCCGAGAATCACTAAGCCCTGAGGAATTCTAATCCTGTACCTAAATTTATATACTTTAGGTTTAATTGTTTAGGTGCAATTGTGTGACATTACTGAGAAAAACTACAGTACCAACAATAAATGACTAAGTAAAAACAAGATATCACAAAGAGACCAGTTGAGTCAAACTAAATATTGACCTTTGAATCAGAATTTCACAAGGACCTAAGAGCTATGTAAGTACAATATACTAAAAGACATTTCAGTATATTCGCCCAACTAAGAACTGGCTATACAGAACTCAACTACTACAAGAACAGAGTAGGCCAAACCAACGCCATAGAGTCGTGCAACTGTGGAGCACCTGAAATGCCTCACCATTTCCTTCTGGAGTGTCCCTGCTATGAGAACGAACGAGCAGATATGTTACACCAAATATATCCAAAGAGGTAGGGGTCAGAAACCTGAATTTAGCTACTATGCTAACGAGACTGGACTGCAAGAACACAGAAGAGACAAAAGCCAAACTACAAACAGTGGCACATTACATATATGGGCTGGTTAAGATTTGGAATTGAGGAACAGCAGTATTAAATCTGCCTGTTCTGTCAATGCTGTTCCTCAATCCCAATCTTGACCAGCCCATACCAACTAAAAGCACAGAGATGAAAATATGTTGAGAAAAAACGCACCAGAAAGGAAAACTGCACATTGGAACACTTCGTGCCAACAGGCCTTAAGATTGAGGAGTATGACTGACATCTCAGCCATAGGCAAAGGGCACAAAAGTAATGTTTTCCTGGGAATAGGATTTGTTTTAATTAACCAGTTACCCAGATTCAGATTTGACGTTTTCTATGTCAATGAGGGAGCTTTTATAATTGAAAAGATACCCTCAACAGACGTCAATTATGATTATCTAGACTACCAGCAGTGGAAAAAATATGGCTGTTTACATTTAAAATTTCATGACATTAAATAAATTTTGATCAAATTCATGTCTTTGAATGTCATCATTTCCTTGCATCATTGCTTTGTGGTTGGCATTCATCAATATTGCCTAATAAGGTTGTCATTGTGTGAACATTACCTAGCAAATATTTTTTTGTTTTGACGCCATTTACAGCGTGATTCCGAATAATTTGTTTCGAGAGTATATTTCAACTTCCGGGAATGTGGGTTAACTCGGCCCGGAGAAAAGTCGGACCGAGTTTATGAAGACAACTCGGGCTGTCAATGATTATATTGAGTCAACTCGGGCCGACTTACCGCTTTTAACAACAACCCAGACAAAGGTTTGGACAAAATAAATGATTACAAATTATCAAATGTTTTATTTTACATGACAATATCATTTGCACCGGTTGCTAAATCTCATAAACATCATTGAATATTAATAATTAAAAAAAAAATGAATGTGAATTCAAATTGTTACTTATCTTCATCAATTCATTGTAAAAAAAATTAATGGAAGCAGACACATATAATACATCTGCAATATATGTCTCTGGTTGTATCAACAAAAGAGTCTAGATAGAGTTTGTTATATTAATTTATTAGTTATTACTAAACCTTAATTATTTTATTTTCTTAAATAAAAAGTTATTTACTTACCATTGCAAGTTCCGCATAACTTTAAAATAGACAAAAGAAAAAAATACTATAAACATTGTACAAAAATTGTCATTGTTTCTTAACTGGTTTGTAACCTTTTTCCTACATTGATCAAAATCTATGAATACATTTACCTCCCATTAGTGATTCTTACGGATCATACGAAGTAAAAACTCTCAAAAATATGCATTCCCCAATATTGGCATGATACTTATAATGTTTTAAAGCGGTAGAATAACTTTCAACAAAAATAATAATTCAATATCAATTATTACCGCAACTGAAAATTTGACCGGCACTTTACAGCCAGTGTACTGATCCAGTTGCTGATATAAAATTGCATTTCGATTTAAAAACAAAATTAAAGGAATTCCGTTTAAACATATTTTGAAAAATGTGAACCCTTCCGTGCGTTTTAAGAAAGATCAAACTATCATTGTACCCAGCCCGAACTCTATAACTATCAGAGTCGCATGATCTAACTTATTTATCAATTTCAGAAACAAACAATATAACCTTTTTTGTTAATGATTTAGTATTTTGTAAATTAATGGTCCCTGCATGTACACTGAATTGTGCAGATGATTATACTCTGGTAAAATCTGGTAAATGTCTACACACTAACTTCAGACAGGGAAATTTCAAGAAAGTTATGTTGGATAAGAACAGTTTTTACACATGCAATTTTTTTATTTTTATGGTCTATATATATCTTTATCAGGAGAGTGATTCTTTTATGTGTCACTATTTATTTGAAATCAAATCTTATTTACATATTTTAGCTAGGACATATGAAAAGTCTTCGTATAAGTAGTCCCAGATTTTGTAAGAAAATTATCATGTCATTTTCAGTTATTGCCCTTTGACTACTAAGGTATTATAGCAGTGATAAAATTGCGAAAAGTATGATAAATGAGGCTCGCTCGATAAATAATCAAATTGATGTCTCTTAAAACCAACCGTATTGAAACTATAGCCTTGAGGACATTTCACCCTGTTGAAAAGAGCATATATATATATATATATATTAATTAAGTAATATAATATTGACGGTTATCATATGGAGGCTAATCCTACTGAACAGAGCATATAGTAAGTACATAGTAAGTAATATTGACGGCTATCATCTGATGGCTCATCCTACTGAACAGAGCATAGTAAAAAATGAACATTGAATATTGAGGCTGATATAAAGAGCAGCATTATATTTGATTTTTTTTTTGTATTTATCAATTTGTTTTATGGTATGAGTTCACAAATTGTAATGTATAGTTGAATTATTTTTATTTTTTTTCCAATAGAAACAAACTTTATCTCCACCCAATTCTATATTTTTGTATAATTCTTCTATGCCCCTGCTTTAAACTCAAATCGTTGCTTCTTACAATAATTTTCCCGCTTTTCTACATCAGTAAGAAGACAGGAAAAGAAAAAGCAAATGTCTTAGTTCTAGAAGACTGATATCAGAAGGTAGAGGTAAAAAAACGGAGTCACAGTACAATATAGATATCCCACAAGGACCGATCTGGTCAAAATGCATGCTCGAGGAAATCCGAGTTCTATATTTTAGTTATAATACTCCTGGAAAGTCGTTGGGAATAAATTATTTCAGAAATTATGTTTGGCATATGTTAACCTTTAAATGGCTCAAATGAAATAGTTTTAATTTGCGCAAATGAAACTATGTTTTGATGTACAAATGAAATTCTGTTTTACCCAAATGCTTTAATATCGGGGTGGCTATGAATTACAAAAAAATAATATTAATGGAAAATGAGGAAATGTATCAATCAAACAATAGTTTCATTGCTGTTTTTTTTTTAACTTGACTGGAAGGTCTTCAAATGTTAACAACGAAATGTAGAGAGTTTGCATCTTAGAGGTAACTAAAAACGTTCCCTATAGCGTGAACTCCAATGTTCAGTAATTTAATCCATAAAATTGAGAATGAAACTGACTTGGGACAGGCGCAAAATTGCGGTGGGGTTAAACATATTTTTTGAGATCTCAACTCTCCCCCTATACCTCTAGCCAATGTAGAAAAACAAACGCACAACAATACGCACAGTAAAATTCAGTTTAAGAGAAGTCCGAGTCCGATGTCAGAATAGGAAACAAAAGAAAATAAACAAAATGACAATAATACATTAATAACAACAGAGTACTAGCAGTTACTGACATACCAGCTCCAGACCTCAATTAAACTGATTGAAAGATTATGTCTTCCTTATATGAATATCAGGCACAAAAAAGCATACATCAGTTATTTAAAAAAATTTATTGAAAAACGTTTAAAATTTAAAAAAAATATTGAAAAACTTTTAAAATTTAAGTTTTTGACGAATAAACTATCGGGCATCATGTGTTATATATATATAGTTTTGATTTTACACCGTCAACTCCTTCACAAAAAAGTTGCCAGTGCTAACTTTTGAACTTGCACAGAATATATATATATACGTCGCGTGGGTTGTATTTACTGATACATGCTCAGGATACATGAATTGAGGGGAAAAAAACTTTAACTTATAGAATGCAAAAGAAAACAGAACAAACAATAATAAACAGACTACAAAAGATTAAATTGATCTACCACTATATAATCATATTAACAATGTTGTGGACATTTAAGAGGAAATGAGTAACGTTAAAGCAACGTTTATTTCATTGTTGTCAGCAGATTTATTGTAGGACTACACGTGCTTTGATATCATTTGAAAACGCATGAATAGGCAAGTTGACGGTAAAATAAAGAGATTTCCCGAAATTAACTTTATTTCGCCTGGATTAAAGATTTCCGGACAGAAGTTAGATAGCTATTAATTATTCTAGTTAAACGCGATTAGTATAACGCTTTCTTCTAATAAAATGGTACATTCCCCTATAAAATTATTAACTACAATATCAATGCTACTTGATTGACAGATTCTTTTACTAAATATGTACAGATTTAAAAGAATTTTACATGAGAAACGTTCTTTGGTGTTCTATTTGTTTAAATGATGACTTTCGTCCCATTTTTAGCATACGTTTCAACTGTAAGGTAGACTTGGATCATTAGAAAAATCGTGTACACAATATAAAAGTGTCAGCATCAAGACAAAATGAGGTCACTTTGGTCTACTTTTCTTCCTTAATTGTTTTGGGAAATGAGTAAACAAAAAAAAGTTATCATATTTATAGAACTTTAAGTTTTTACTTTGATTTACAACCATGCACTTGGTCGATACTACTGGTCAATCCCATAATTCTTAAGTAGTGAATATCTCCCCATAAGTCCATAATTTGCCAAGAGTAAATGTCTCGCCACTATAGGACTACTGTTGGTTCCCATCATCCGTCAGTAGTAAATATCTCGCCTCTTGATTATACTCGTGTAAGTTCCCTTCATATGCCAAAAGTACATTTCGATTAAATTCTGCTTATACTTTGAGATTTATACTGCAATATATATTTATTGTCAGTGTCCCTTTGTACACATATATATATAAATAAACATCTTCTTCATATATGTGTTTTTGTTACATAAGGTATGTTCTTGTCTGAATAAATGGTAGCCTGGAATCCTGGCTCACTGCACGACAGTCGATGAAGTATTATATTAGGTCAGGATTCGAGGCTAGTCAAATTGTTGTTACCCGTAGGCAAATATGGTGATTTTAGCTTTTTCAATTTTGACTGGTACTATAGATATATACATAAGACATACAGATCTCAGAGTGTGCTAACATCTGTTTTGTATGATTCATTGTGTAACTTCATTTTTATTATAATATTGAATGTGCATGGTATGTTACATGAACTTGTCCGAGTATAACACTTGGATGACGTTTGATCACGTCAAAGTAAGACGTACGAACATATCTGATGGAGAGTCTTCTCGTTGTCAATTATGCAACATCTTCTTCTTTTTATATAACATCGCCAGGAGTTTTAGTTTTTACTGTGTTTTTTTTTTATAAAACATGATACGTCTATATAAAATTAACACTGCAATAACATAACAGGTATGTCAACTTCTGTATGCAATGTACTTGAATACTTCGTATAATAGTTTGAGATCTGTTTTCTTCTTCTTTTGTTTGACATAAAGAGAGAAGAGAAATACTTACTTTTTATGCTTTATTTTCTTTACAGAATTTGGATGATTTTGAGTTTTTTTCCACATAGTTACGGTCACTGCATTAATAAATATGGTAGCTTTAGAGTTTAGGGAAACACAAAATGTCATTGACTAGAAACAGTCATCCAACTGAACAATGCAAATTTCAAAACTATGCAATATTTTACATCAAAATATATTATTAATCTGATAAATAGCTTTTGAAATACGGTATTCCCAATGATTTGCGTGTTATACCTAGTTTTATTGTCATCTACCCGTCAATTATTGTATGCGAAATGTCAATCAATCTCCACTGAGAGAATACACATCACCAGCAACCTTTACAGGTGTGATTATAGTACCTGTTGATGACAATTAACTAATTAGATTTTATATCATTAATGAGATTAGAACGAAATTGACATTTGATGATGTCCCATTGGAACAGGTGATGAAAAGGTATTGATCAATCAAGTATAATTTCCCAACAATGAGGAACACGTGTAAAAGTTAGAAATATAATAATTCAAATGTCACCATATGCCAAAGCATTCTTACTGATGCGTATATCTATATCCATTATATGTTTCCACACTGAAATACTCTGGACATTGCAGAGCTAAAACTATTTTACAATGAAATAACGAAAATCGATTACATTTCGCCAACATAATAAAAACTATATTTGAATTGCCCTTACTAAAAATTTAGAGCAAAAAATTCTGGCTAAATGGTATCTAGAAAAGCCATCGTGGATCCTCTATAACATAACATGATCGAACGAATGACCAAATAATAATTCCTGTCCTCCTTTTACATACTTTATTAAACACATCCGTTCCTTACATGCATGAAATATTTGCCACTGGAATGTGTTTTTTTTTTTCGATTATGAAAAAAGTAAAGAACTGAAACTTAAGGCGAGATCTGAAATTGATAAAAGCATTAACAGCAAACATGCGTTGCTTTAAAGATTATTGTGATTTTTTTTAAACTTATACCGGCACTCTTGAAACATCAAGTATTACGCGGTCTCTCATATGAATATGACTATTTTTCTTACAAGGAACAATACTATATAAGTATTATATTTCCACGTTGTTGTGAAGCAACTGATTATTGCTGATAGGAGCTGACAATCCTTCACAAACAAGCCAATAACTGCATGGAACAATGTCGTAGTTACTTAAGACAACAGGTTTTAATAAACGGCATATACAAGTATATTGCACTGTTACGAACAAACATAACCCCTGTTCTTTGCTTTCAAAACAAGGTGCTTTCATTTTTTTTTACTATTCAGGAATCGTGGATTAGCTGATCATCTCGTGTAGACGGACTGAGCTGAAAAAGGGAGGGTTTACAACCCCACAAATTACAAGTAATAACGGAGAATGAAAACTAAAAGTTGACAGGTGAAACAATTCTGCTGATGCATCGTAGCGATGACTGAAGCTCATTTACTACACATATTGAAATAAATATACTATAGCATAAGAGACCCATGCTGGTGTTCTAGGATATGTCAAGTGCCAATCTATATGCAACCTGTCAAGACCATATAATTTCCACACGTGCGCTGCATATGCCGGCACCATAATTAACGTGAAAATGCGATCTTTCACAGTCTTGGAACATTTTATAATAAGTGCTGTATATACGACCTTTTCGCATACACCTTTAAAAAAATCACGATATACTTGTTGTCATAAATAAACGTAGTTTAAGCCAGGACAAACAGAGACATCCAAATGCATGTGATCTTTGATAAAAAAAAAAAAAAAAAAAAGATATGGAACACATATTGAAATTAGCAAAAAAAAAATACTATAGTGGTTTAAAAATTATTGTTTTTACTAAAAGAATTATTTTTCTACTCTTCAAAAGAGTTACTTTCTATCGTTCCAAATAGTTACCTTAAAACGGTGCCAGAGTTACCTTTCAGTTGTTCCAACGGGATACTCTTCTATTGTTCCAACGAGATACTCTTCTATTGTTTAAACGAGATACTCTTCTATTGTTCCAACCAGATACTCTTCTATTGTCCCAACGAGATACTCTTCTATTGTTCCAACGAGATACTCTTCTATTGTCCCAACGAGATACTCTTCTATTGTTCCAACGAGATACTGTGCTATTGTTCCAACGAGATACTCTTCTATAACCAACGGGATACCATTCTATTGTTCCAACGGGATACTCTTCTATTGTTCCAACGAGATGCTCTTCTATTGTCCCAACGAGATACTCTTCTATTGTTCCAACGAGACACTCTGCTATTGTTCCAACGAGATACTCTTCTATTGTTCCAACGAGATACTCTTCTATTGTCCCAACGAGATACTCTTCTATTGTTCCAACGAGATACTCTTCTATTGTCCCAACGAGATACTCTTCTATTGTTCCAACGAGATACTCTTCTATTGTTCCAACGAGATACTCTGCTATTGTTCCAACGAAATACTCTTCTATAACCAACGGGATACCATTCTATTGTTCCAACGAGATACTCTTCTATTGTTCCAACGAGATACTCTTCTATTGTCCCAACGAGATACTCTTCTATTGTTCCAACGAGACACTCTGCTATTGTTCCAACGAGATACTCTTCTATTGTCCCAACGAGATACTCTTCTATTGTTCCAACGAGATACTCTTCTATTGTCCCAACGAGATACTCTTCTATTGTTCCAACGAGATACTCGTCTATTGTTCCAACGAGATACTGTGCTATTGTTCCAACGAGATACTCTTCTATAACCAACGGGATACCATTCTATTGTTCCAACGGGATACTCTTCTATTGTTCCAACGAGATGCTCTTCTATATATATATTGTTCCAACGAGATACTCTTCTATTGTTCCAACGAGATACTCTGCTATTGTTCCAACGAGATACTCTTCTATTGTTCCAACGATATACTCTTCTATTGTTCCAACGAGATACTCTTCTATTGTTCCAACGAGATACTCTTCTATTGTCCCAACGAGATACTCTTCTATTGTTCCAACAAGATACTCTTCTATTGTTCCAACGAGATACTCTGCTATTGTTCCAACGAAATACTCTTCTATAACCAACGGGATACCATTCTATTGTTCCAACGAGATACTCTTCTATTGTTCCAACGAGATACTCTTCTATTGTCCCAACGAGATACTCTTCTATTGTTCCAACGAGATACTCTGCTATTGTTCCAACGAAATACTCTTCTATAACCAACGGGATACCATTTTATTGTTCCAACGAGATGCTCTTCTATTGTTCCAACGAGATACTCTTCTATTGTCCCAACGAGATACTCTTCTATTGTTCCAACGAGACACTCTGCTATTGTTCCAACGAGATACTCTTCTATTGTCCCAACGAGATACTCTTCTATTGTTCCAACGAGATACTCTTCTATTGTCCCAACGAGATACTCTTCTATTGTTCCAACGAGATACTCGTCTATTGTTCCAACGAGATACTGTGCTATTGTTCCAACGAGATACTCTTCTATAACCAACGGGATACCATTCTATTGTTCCAACGGGATACTCTTCTATTGTTCCAACGAGATGCTCTTCTATTGTTCCAACGAGATACTCTTCTATTGTTCCAACGAGATACTCTGCTATTGTTCCAACGAGATACTCTTCTATTGTTCCAACGATATACTCTTCTATTGTTCCAACGAGATACTCTTCTATTGTTCCAACGAGATACTCTGCTATTGTTCCAACGAGATACTCTTCTATAACCAACGAGATACTCTTCTATTGTTCCAACGGGATACCATTCTATTGTTCCAACGAGATACTCTTCTATTGTTCCAACGAGATACTCTTCTATTGTTCCAACGGGATACCATTCTATTGTTCCAACGAGATACTCTTCTATTGTTCCAACGAGATACTCTTCTATTGTTCCAACGAGATACTCTGCTATTGTTCCAACGAGATACTCTTCTATAATCAACGGGATACCATTCTATTGTTCCAACGAGATACTCTTCTATTGTTCCAACGAGATACTCTTCTATTGTTCCAACGGGATACTCTTCTATTGTTCCAACGAGATACTCTTCTATTGTTCCAACGGGATACTCTTCTATTGTCCCAACGAGATACTCTTCTATTGTTCCAACGAGATACTCTTCTATTGTTCTATTCAAAGTAAGACCACCAATTTCCCGGTATCAAATCATCTTTAAAAAAACGTCAATGTATTGCCATATGACCTTTTACATTGAAGGGTTAAACTTGCATGAAGTCGTTTTCAGACCGTTAAACAGAAAATAAAAGAATATGAAGTAAACGTGCACATGACCTTATATCACACAAAGTCAATGCATAGAAAAAATACAAATGCTTAATGGCCAAAGTTTTTTTTCCTGTTCTTCATCTTGATAGTTGATGGAGGGTCTTCAACAATAAAAGAATCATTAATACCGTAAAACAAGGTCAAGATGGTCCTTAGTGTCGACTTAAGCAGTACTAGTACTTAAAGTATAATACTGCACTGTCACTATATTTAAATCTAGTCATAAAAAATCACTAAAGTCTGAATTAAGCACAATACAAGACAAGAACAGACAGACATAATGATTATGAGAATTTAGTTTTTTGCTTTATCCTATGGTCTACTTTTAATGTTGTCCCTGTAAAACCTAAAAGTCTTAAATTACAATGAATCTATGTTTTTGCTTGGAGACAAGAATATTGTTGAAAGAAATAGCTAAACATTAATTGCATTTCAATGTAAGAAAGAGTCTGGGAAACGCTGAGAATGCACGATTTTGCGTTATTTTTCTCAGGGCTTCTGGGGACCTTCAGCGGCCCCCAGACCCTCTCCAAAATTTGTTATGCCTCAATATTAAAAGAGGCTGGTTACGGCCCTGGATACTCTGCTATTGTTCCAACGAGATACTCTTCTATAACCAACGGGATACCATTCTATTGTTCCAACGGGATACTCTTCTATTGTTCCAACGAGATACTCTGCTATTGTCCCAACGAGATACTCTTCTATTGTCCCAACGAGATACTCTTCTATTGTCCCAACGAGATACTCTGCTATTGTCCCAACGAGATACTCTTCTATTGTCCCAACGAGATACTCTGCTATTGTTCCAACGAGATACTCTGCTATTGTTCCAACGAGATACTCTTCTATTGTCCCAACGAGATACTCTTCTATTGTCCCAACGAGATACTCTTCTATTGTCCCAACGAGATACTCTGCTATTGTCCCAACGAGATACTCTTCTATAACCAACGAGATACTCTTCTATTGTTCCAACGAGATACTCTGCTATTGTTCCAACGAGATACTCTTCTATTGTTCCAACGAGATCTTCTTCTATAACCAACGGGATTCCATTCTTTTGTTCCAGCGAGATACTCTTCTATTGTTCCAACGAGATACTCTGCTATTGTTCCAACGAGATACTCTTCTATAACCAACGAGATACTCTTCTATTGTTCCAACGAGATACTCTGCTATTGTTCCAACGAGATACTCTTCTATTTTTCCAACGAGATCTTCTTCTATAACCAACGGGATACCATTTTATTGTTCCAACGAGATACTCTTCTATTGTTCCAACGAGATACTCTGCTATTGTTCCAACGAGATACTCTTCTATAACCAACGGGATTCCATTCTATTGTTCCAGCGAGATACTCTTCTATTGTTCCAACGAGATACTCTGCTATTGTTCCAACGAGATACTCTTCTATAACCAACGGGATACCATTCTATTGTTCCAACGAGATACTCTTCTATTGTTCCAACGAGACACTCTGCTATTGTTCCAACGAGATACTCTTCTATAACCAACGAGATACTCTTCTATTGTTCCAACGAGATACTCTGCTATTGTTCCAACGAGATACTCTTCTATTGTTCCAACGAGATCTTCTTCTATAACCAACGGGATACCATTTTATTGTTCCAACGAGATACTCTTCTATTGTTCCAACGAGATACTCTGCTATTTTTCCAACGAGATACTCTTCTATAACCAACGGGATTCCATTCTATTGTTCCAGCGAGATACTCTTCTATTGTTCCAACGAGATACTCTGCTATTGTTCCAACGAGATACTCTTCTATAACCAACGGGATACCATTCTATTGTTCCAACGAGATACTCTTCTATTGTTCCAACGAGACACTCTGCTATTGTTCCAACGAGATACTCTGCTATTGTTCCAACGAGATACTCTTCTATAACCAACGGGATACCATTCTATTGTTTCAACGAGATACTCTGCTATTGTTCCAACGAGACACTCTGCTATTGTTCCAACGAGATACTCTTCTATTGTTCCAACGAGATACTCTTCTATAACCAACGGGATACCATTCTATTGTTTCAACGAGATACTCTGCTATTGTTCCAACGAGATACTCTTCTATTGTCCCAACGAGATACTCTTCTATTGTCCCAACGAGACACTCTGCTATTGTTCCAACGAGATACTCTGCTATTGTTCCAACGAGATACTCTTCTATAACCAACGGGATACCATTCTATTGTTTCAACGAGATACTCTGCTATTGTTCCAACGAGATACTCTTCTATTGTCCCAACGAGATACTCTTCTATTGTCCCAACGAGATACTCTTCTATTGTCCCAACGAGATACTCTGCTATTGTCCCAACGAGATACTCTTCTATAACCAACGAGATACTCTTCTATTGTTCCAACGAGATACTCTGCTATTGTTCCAACGAGATACTCTTCTATTGTTCCAACGAGATCTTCTTCTATAACCAACGGGATTCCATTCTTTTGTTCCAGCGAGATACTCTTCTATTGTTCCAACGAGATACTCTGCTATTGTTCCAACGAGATACTCTTCTATAACCAACGAGATACTCTTCTATTGTTCCAACGAGATACTCTGCTATTGTTCCAACGAGATACTCTTCTATTTTTCCAACGAGATCTTCTTCTATAACCAACGGGATACCATTTTATTGTTCCAACGAGATACTCTTCTATTGTTCCAACGAGATACTCTGCTATTGTTCCAACGAGATACTCTTCTATAACCAACGGGATTCCATTCTATTGTTCCAGCGAGATACTCTTCTATTGTTCCAACGAGATACTCTGCTATTGTTCCAACGAGATACTCTTCTATAACCAACGGGATACCATTCTATTGTTCCAACGAGATACTCTTCTATTGTTCCAACGAGACACTCTGCTATTGTTCCAACGAGATACTCTTCTATAACCAACGGGATACCATTCTATTGTTTCAACGAGATACTCTTCTATTGTTCCAACGAGACACTCTGCTATTGTTCCAACGAGATACTCTGCTATTGTTCCAACGAGATACTCTTCTATAACCAACGGGATACCATTCTATTGTTCCAACGAGATACTCTTCTTTTGTTCCAACGAGATACTCTTCTATTGTTTCAACGGGATACTCTGCTATTGTTCCAACGAGATACTCTTCTATAACCAACGGGATACCATTCTATTGTTTCAACGGGATACTCTGCTATTGTTCCAACGAGATACTCTTCTATAACCAACGGGATACCATTCTATTGTTCCAACGGGATACTCTTCTATTGTTCCAACGAGATACTCTTCTATTGTTCCAACGAGATACTCTGCTATTGTTCCAACGAGATACTCTTCTATAACCAACGGGATACCATTCTATTGTTCCAACGAGATACTCTTCTATTGTTCCAACAAGACACTCTGCTATTGTTCCAACGAGATACTCTGCTATTGTTCCAACGAGATACTCTTCTATAACCAACGGGATACCATTCTATTGTTCCAGCGAGATACTCTTCTATTGTTCCAACGAGACACTCTTCTATTGTTTCAACGGGATACTTTCTTTCTTTCTTGTGTATTAGCTTCCTATCTAAGGAACACCCCGCAATGGGTAATCAGGAGTATTTACATTAGTGGGTTAATCAAAGATTTATTTTATATTTTTAAAAGTTAATTACAATAGGGTTAAAAAGTAAAAAAAACAAAAAAAAAGGTAAAAATAATCGACAAAATTAATAATGTAAAAAAAGGGCCAGTAGACGTGCTCTGTACATATGGTGGAGAGATTAACATGGTTAAGAGATAAAAATACAAATAAATTTGGGATGGAAAAATATTCACAGGATTAGAAAATTAAAATGTACATGTTTGGAGGCATAAAATCTAAAACCCAACTTGTCCATCATAAGTAAAAAAAGTAAAAATTGCTTAGGTACAAAAGTTACTAAAGTACATTGTCTATACTAATCATTCCTTAGCATTCACATACTTCCATTTGAATTTCACTTGTTTTCTAAGTTCTTAAGAAGCTGTAAGCGGCAGATATGTATTTTGTAACAGAAGTCTCTAGTCAGTGACTCGACATTCATCTTCTGGGTTTTACTGAGGTTTTGCATACTGTGGAAAACTGAGAAATCTAGCAGAAGTGCTACAATGTTTTGGTTAATGTTAAAAAGTTGTTCCCATCCTTTGCAACCTATGATATTTGTGACCAAAAAGCTGACGTTTGATTGCTCCAAAAATCTACTCTTCTATGTTCGAAAGAGGTACCTACATTTCAATTGTTCATAGAGCTATCTTTCAATTGTTTCAAAGAATTAAACCTTTCAGTGATCTCAAGAGCTACCTTGCAACTGTTCAAACAACCTACCTTTCTATTGTTCACTACCTTTAAATAGTTCAAAAGATTTATTTTCTATTGTTCAAAGAGCTATTTTAGCTAGCTTAAACATCAGGTTTAATCCACCATTTTCTACATACGAAAATGCAAATGCCAAGTCAGGAATATGACAGTTGTGTTCATTCGATCAGTTTGAGTTTTGATTTTGCCATTTGATTAGGGACTTTCCGGGTTTTTTTTTCCATTTTCCTCAAAAATCAGTATTTTTGTGAATTTACTTTTTTCTCAAGTTAATTGTTCCAAGAAAATACCTTGCAACTGTCTCAAAAAGCTACCTTTTAATTGTTTTAAGGTAGATCATAAGTAAATATTTTTTGAGACAGAATTTTCTTATACTTAACCAAAATGAAGATTTTACTATGCTCTTTTCAAAAATATAATAAAAAGTATGGGTCACCGTGCTATTTTTTCAGCTATGAGTCGTTGAAAATTGCCTAAATTTGGTTAGATTGTTCATGGAAAAACACATTTGTGTGCATAAAAAAAAATCTATGATAGAATTTTGAAATAAATTGTGAACAGATAGGTTTTGTAATATATTTAAAGAAAATGAAAAGAAAAAATGGTGTTACCAAACTTTTTTTCTTGCTACAAGTAGAAAGAAAAAATTTCCCTATCAGTCCAGTGTAATTTTTTTACTAAAAGAGTTATCTTCCCTTAAATGGCTAATTTGAAAAAAAATATTCTAAAAGCAAAACAAATAATATATGTTTAAATATTTTGTATTATACAGTAAATTACCAAGTTTTCTGAATATTACTTAACAGTCTATCCTTTAAATTGCAAATCTGTCTCCAAATTTGCAGATTAAGCCAAATAACTTGACCGATTTTTTACTGTGATTGTACAATCCAAGATGGCGGTATACCATTTATCTACCTTAATAAGGGACCTTACAATTGCCCCAAAGAGCTACATTTCAATTGTCCCAAAGAGCTACTCTTTTAGAGCTCCAAAGATCTACATATCTTTTGTTTAAAAAAACTCCCGCTCAATTGTTCCAAAGATCAGCTCTTTTATAAATAGCTCCAAAGATCTACATAATCTATTGTTTAAAAAAAACTTCCGCTCAATTGTTCCAAAGATCAACTCTTTTATGGTTCCAAAGATCAACTCTTTTATGGTTCCAAAGATCAACTCTTTTATGGTTCCAAAGATCTACATATCTATTGTTTAAAAAAACTTCTTTTCAATATTGTTTCAACAAGGTACCTTACAATTGCCCCAAAGAGCTACCTTACAATTGCATCAAAGAGCTACCTTACAATTGCACCAAAGAGCTACTCTTCTATAGTTCCAAAGATCAACATGTCCATTGTTCAAAAAAGCTTCCTTTCAATTATTCCGAAGAGGTAACTATCGAGTGTTCAAAAGAGCTACTATTCTACTGTTCAAAAGAGCTAACTTTGTTTGTTTCAAAGGGTTACCGTTTAATAATTATTCCAAAGGGTTACCGTTTAATAATTATCCCAAAGGGTTACCTTTTAATTATTCCAAAGGGTTACCTTTTAATTGTTCCAAAGAGTTACTTTACCAAAGAGGTATCTAGCAATTGTTCTAAAAAAATATAAAATAGCTACCTTTCAATTCGGTTCAAAAAGTTCATTATTTCCAAAGAGCTACTCATCTATTTTTCCAAACTTGGCACTACTTTTCAATTGTTCCTAAAGATTCAATTGGTCCTAAGAGGCCCCTTTTAATTGTTCCAAAAGGGTATCGATTTTCTTTTTTCTTTTTACAAAGTGCTTTCAATTGCTCCAAAAAGCTACCTTGTGTTGTGCCAAAAGCTACTTTCAATTTTTCCTTAGTGCTACCGTTCAATTGTTCCAAAGAGCTACCATTCAATGATCCAAAGAGCTACCGTTCAATGATCCAAAGAGCTACCGTTCAATGATCCAAAGAGTCACCTTTCAGTTGTCTAAAAAGTTTCATAAGGACAATACAAACTTTAGCCTTCCCCAAATAATCTAAAAGATGTTTACCATTATAACAATGCCATAACTAAACTAAGAATCAAATCAGGTGCAAAACGAATACGGAAACATTGAGAGAATCTTTCTATGACGAAACATAACTATTTTGAAAACAGAGAAGTCTTTTATTTCGTCTAAGTATCAAACACGTCAGTATAGAAAATACTTCTCCTTTTTAAAACATAAGATTGTGGAACATCGAAGTTTAGATATGATCTCTATTGCCATGCTATTGCATAGCCCCCTACATAGTGCAAAACCGAATTTATAACTCTACAAAGAAAATGACCAAAATATTGTCCTCAATCGATTATAAATGATAAAGACTGTCACCGTTAATGAGTAAACTATATCTATCTACCAAACAGCAAAGGACATTCGTGTAAACAACAACAGGTTATGGTACAGTAATGCTGGGACAAATACTTCTCCCAGAGTAAAGCACATAAAATTATAACAAAAAGACAAAAGACACAGATCAAAAGCATACAATTACTGAATGCTCCTTCAGACCTCAATTACATATAAATTTGTTTTCCCCAGACTAAAATGTCAATCAATACACCCCAACGGATTTATTGTAACGACGTCATAAGCAGTCTGGAAGAAACATGGCATGGTTTGGTTGTTTCATCTGTTTCACAGTTCAAAGTTTGGCCTGTTTTACTTTCATGTGGTGTTTCGGTCTGTTTGTTTGTATGTCCGTCTGTTGTCTGTTCCGCTTCAGGTTAAAGGTTTTGGTCAAGATAGATTTGGATGAAGTTGAAGTTTAATTGACTTGAAACTTATTACAACCGTTATTTTAATGCATTTTTTTTAATGCAAATTTCACAGTCCACTGAACATAGAAAATGATTGGGGAGTGGGGCATCCATGTATTATGGACACATTCTTATGTTAAATCTTTTATAGGTTGACTTTTTAAAGATGTAGTAACTTCACTTTCATTGTTTTGTGTTTCACCTGCGACCAATATATGTTATATTGATTCTCTTCGACTCACGTTTTGTATTGGTCTGTTTGAAGTTATGGTTGCTTTTCTATTCTTTTTAGAAGGTTTTTTTTATTCATGTTGTTCTCTGGACCATTACACTAAATATAAATAGAGATCTTCCTCTCAGTTCATGTATAATTATTATGGTTGCAATCCAAAATAGAGTATTTGACCAAAGATAACTGACAGACTAATGGATCAAAATTTCTATACAATACTCCTTGGTAGCATGGGGTTCAATTTACCATAAATTTTTAGGGTGAATAAATGAATGTTTTATTGTCCTGTAGGCAAACTTGTCAAACAAATTTTATAAATTCAAGAGCCACAACTCTTGAGCAATAAAAAGGTACAGAAAAAGTCAGGAATATTTCAACATAGTGACAGTTTTGTTAGAGGGGGTTGGAACTTTCCAGACACCTCACTCCTATGTTCCTTCAGTTGTTAACCATAACAAAATATATGGTAAACTTTCATGTAATTTAGTGGACACTGGACTCTGTGGTGATCAATCTGGAAGTGTACAATACAGGGTATATCTCTGTCTCTGGACTAGAAAGAAAACAACAGGAACAAATAAGTTTACATAATTTTTTTTATTAAAAAGAATGTTTTCATTAAACAGCTAGTTACATTTGTATTATATATATTGTATTTACTGGATTTCTCAAAGTTCTTAAAGATGTTAAATAATGAGATTTCAATTATCCGCTAGAAGAAAAGAATAATGAAACCAGTTGGATTATAATACAATTACACATTTCATTTTTGTTTGATAACAAAAAAAAAAGTACAATAGATTAGAAGAAAACTTCACAATCTCTTCAACAGATTCTTTCTGAAAGATCATCTTTAAAAAATCAGAATTTCTGTTCAAGAAAAAAGTATTTTAAATTGTTTATTACTTTAATTTAGGATATTTTATTCATTATAATTGTTTTCGATTAAAAATAATTTGTTTCAAGTAAAATAATTATAAATTATATATTGTAGGGAAATCTTTAAGACACTGAAATATCTAGTTCTAATTATTATTTGAGCAAAATTGAGATTTAAGTCTTTGTCAAAAAGTCTTCTACAGGAAATAAATTTATCACTTTCAGCAGAAGCTTATTTTCATTAAAATTCACAAAACTTGTGTAACTGTTTACTTTTACCTCTACTCTACTTGTTATGACAATGTACCATAATAAAAAGTTTTACATAATACTTTATAGCAACTGAACAAATTATTACTATTTTGATTGTTACAATTTAAACATATATCTATACAATCAAAGAGACATTTGAGCAAGAAATACTACATAAAGAATTCTACACATATTATATATGATCTTTGTACAGATATTATGCTTCTTCACTTTAGTCACAAAAATGTGACAATAATTTAAATTATTTCACAAATCATATCTTTATCAAATTTATATTTTTCTACATGTATGGACTTCAAACTATATAATTTAGTTTAAAGCTTTTCTTTAAAAAATCATTTGAAAATTATTAATACATTGTATTTCCAACATTAGATTGAAGTCAATTTTCCTACATAAGACCAATTACTTTTAAATTTTTGTTTTTAATTTAAAGAGTTATTGTTGTGAATTTTTAAAAAGAATTGCGCTTAACAAAAAATAGAAAAATTACATATTGTAATATGTATGTAGTATTTTTCTCCTCCTTATACAATAAAAATCAATAAAATATTAACTAAAATAAAACAGTTATTTGATAAATCAATTAAAACTTATTAAAAGCAATAAAACAGAACTCCCTTTATGTTTTAGCATATGGAACTTATTTTATAAGACTAGAAAGAAACTTTGATATTGCATTTTCCCATAAACTTGAGAGATCTGTTGCAAATATGAGAGATCTGTTGCAAATATAATGTTTGCAGAAATTACCATATAATATAAGAAAATAAAGCAAAATAAAATAGAACAATATATTTTTCCACATTACTTAAAACTAATTTCATAACTTTCATTTCAGTAAATTAAAACAAAATGAACTAAAAAATTGTGTAGGAACAACACATAAATAACACAGCTGTTAAGTTCTATACATGGCAAGATACGGCACAGCTTATTACATAAAAACAATTATACAGTTTAATCTGGGACTAGTTAAACAGCTATAGATACAACAAGGACATTCTGGAATGTCTTTTCAGCAGATAAAAATTATGGTGGGACTAAAATGAAGACTTTGTTCTATGGTTAAAAATTAAAAAAAAGATGATTTTGTTTAATATGAAAACAGATGAAAGTTACAATGTAAATAACAGTAATAATAACAAAATGATGAACTAATTATATGATTCTGGAATAAAATTTATGAATAACAAGATTTGGTGAAATTTGACTGATTTATTTATAATATTTGAGTATGTATAAACATTAAAAGCTGACACAAACAAATGGCTACATTAAGACTTTTATTTACAATTGACTAGAGATTGTTCATCCTCCTTGCAGAGAGTTAGCTCCCTTTCCTACAACAGAGATTTGTCATCCTCCCTGCAAAGGGTTATTTCCCTTTCTACTCCCTTACAAGATTACGGTACTGTTTACAATTTATACATATTACAATATAAGACAGGCTTTGTTGAACAAGGAAATGTCTGAAAGCTACTATAAATGCTTCTAATATGTGACAAGTGGCAAAATGTACAACAAATAGAACAACACACACACACTTATATAATAATATCATTGTGGCAATACTGAGATGGCGGCACATACTGACAAGTTCCAAAAACTTGGCAACAAATAAAGAACATTGGAAGAATACTGGTCATCAAAAAATTTCTAATACTTGGTGGATATCTTAAACAAATATTGAAATTGGCACTAGACAGACAGACAGACAATATAAACAGGAAATCATGGAAATAATACTGCATCAATAAAATTGGCACTAGGAAATTCAATTCATGTCTAAAATCTTAGGTAATCAAGTGACATCATTCTAACATTTAATTTAAAAATCTGAAGTTTGATTTAGCTAAATTATTGTACTGATAGGGAATGAGTATTTAAACATATACAAGACCAAAAAAGTTTGGATTCAAAAAAGGATTTGAATATAAAAATATTCGCAATTCAACTTATACTAAAGAAAAAAAAATATAATACTGTTTTATAACTGACCATTGGCACAAATGCTAGATAATAAATGGAACCTTGGCACATTTAAAAACAATTGAGAGACTGTTAGGTTCAGTAAGATTGGAACACATAGTAAATGTCAAACATAACAAACTTGGAATTCTTAGATGACTTAAAAAAACGTTTGGCAGACAGGGACAACTAACAACAATAACAAAACAGGAAGACAATGAATTATAATACTGATCTAGGTTAGATGTCAAGTTACCATGGTAACCAATAAGTAGCCATGGAAAACTTAAAGCACTCATCTTTTTACACATTAGGTCATACATACCACACATTCACCATTCATACACAGCATTTATCCTCCAACACACACACACACACACATACAAACACATACAAACAAACATACATTCAATCTTACATTAAGAAACACACAAATATATGTTTATATATATTAACAATAATTTACAACACAGATTGCACATTTTGACCTTTGCTCTGCCAGTTTTGACTAGATGAACAAGCACCAAGACAAGAACTTAATTAATAACAAATAAACTAAATTTATCAAACCAAAGCTCAAACTTATAACTCTATATGTAACTACAAATACACTCCATACAATCATCAAGGGGTCAACTTAAACTTCCATTTATAACTAAGTTAACTAACAATCTATTAACCAAAATAAACCTGACACAAAAGACGACAAAGACAAGACAGGACAAGACAGGACAGTCTTTGGCACACCAGAATTCACCATAGCTTATCTGGGATTTGCCCTGACAAGATTTTGGCACAAGAGGAATTATCAAACAGTTCAAAAGTCCCATCACACCTAATTTCTAAACTCCCGCTATATATAAATATAGCAGATCAGTCATTAACAGGTCAAAAATACACCCTTTCATATTATTTAAAATAGTTACTGCCAAAAATCTAATCTTTTACTTTACACAATTAATTTCTACATAATAAATGTGATTTTTTTTTCAATTAAACTTTTTTTTTAATTTCAAAATACAGGAATAGAAAGGATATATTTCTGCAATTCTCACTCTGGGACTTTATCAGCTGCAAAAAGTGAATTTGATTTATACAACAGTTAATAGTATTTCCTTGTTCAACAAAACCTTAATCTATAACAAAAATTTACAATTCATTGGCAGTGGTTAAGTATAAAAAAACTCCATGACACATAGATATACTTCTGGTATGAGATTGATCAAGTGATCATCAAGTAAAGATTCTAATTCATAATTTGAGAATTACTATATTTGGCACTATATATTTAACAATTTAATACTGAAAAAAATGTTTGTTATACATGTAACTGAGTATTTTATTAACAAAAAACTTGTTTAAAAAAGTAAACAAAATGGTTTTATCATGTATTTGGCACAGAACTTGTAATCTTGTCCTAATTTGTAGGTTTTGTAGGTTTTGACAAACCTGTTATGAAGTAAAATCTAAAGATTTTTCATTCAAATTTGATTCTTAAATGAACATAAAAACGTGTTTGGCACCATAAGATTTTAATACTATTTATTCTTGTTATTTGTACAGAGTATTTGTGGAGACAATTTGATTCTTAATTTGATTCTTTTTTATATTTGGCACAAATAAATACAGTTTAATATTATGCATGCATTATAAATAGAAATAATTTAGTTGACGTTTATACTACAATATTTTATTTCTTTGGTTAAGTAACTAATAAATAACATAGCATTAGGTTTGTAAGCACTAAATAATCTTTACACTTTACTACAGCTTATACTATTCTCAAAAAAACATGCAAATCTACCTTCAAGTAAATACTGGTAATAAACATACATCTAAAGCATATTAAGTTTGCCATTCTAACAATTTATTGAGTATTCATTCTCAGGTTTACTGATTGGGTGTGCAACAAAGTTGCTGCGCCAACAAATTCATGCAAATTTACATTTCTTCCTTTAATGTATTAATGAAAATGGTCCCATATTTTTTTAACATGAAATGATGTCATGGTTTCTTGGAAGAAAAACAAATATGTACAACTTTCTTCAGCAAAAATATACACACTTTTCAAAAATAACAATATTATCTCCCTTTGATTAAAAACTGTTGAGACATGGTGAAGGAGCTTGGAATGGAATCATTAACAATTATCATTGAGTTCATTAACAAGTGAAATTATGTCAACAACAAAATGTCTTCCTGAGAAGACGTGTGTCCGACAGTGACATGAAGACCTTCCAGTATTATATTGTACAACTGGACTATAAATATGTCTGCCATTTCAAATCATTAAACATTTATTCTTAACAATAAGCACTAATAGTATAATAACAACAGAAATATTCTGAATTCATGGCAGACATGAATATCTATTCCTTTCTAAAGTTTTGGATATTAACCCACTAACTTATGATAGATAACTAATGCACAAAATATTGTTCATATTAAAAATTATTGCACTTGTCAATATTGGACTATTCTCACTACTATGACAACTAGATACTACAGTTAAATTCCTCCCTTGTTGGTTTACAGTACTTGTATCGATGGTTCATGTGTTGACTGTATGAACCAGAATGACTAAAGCGCTTGCCACATTTCTTGCACTGGAAAGGTTTCTCCCCACTATGTAGACGTCTGTGCTCAGTTAGGTGGTGCTTGTGTTTGAATGCTTTATGGCAGATCTCACAGTTGAATGGTCTGGCACCTGGTTATAAAACAAACAATGATTAGTCAAACAATCACTTTTACCTTTTTTTAGTCTTATTTTAGTTGTTGTCGGATGTTTACATCACATCTATTTTATTCAACCAGACACAGAATTTAAATACCGATTCTCTATTTAAAAATCAATATTTAGAACCAAAGTTAAATGGTACTATCAAATAAGTACTTCATTCTCCATCTGTCTCTTCAGTTATATTTCATAGTTTCAAAATTGTCTGGTTTATTTTTGCGATACCTTTTATAGAATGTCTTAAGTATGTACTGTTTTACTTTTCAATTGTTAGGAATTAACATAATGTGACCATTAAATTTTCTTTCAAATAATCTGTTGTTAGAAGCTGTCTCATTGGCTCAGGCTGTATTTAAAGTCTTAAAACTAAAACTGTTGGATGTGTATTGATTGGGAGAACATCATTTATTCGTTACAAGTAGTTTTCTTTGAACTAGTTTTCATTAGCTGTGAATATACAGTATGGGATTTTCTTATTGTTTTGTACATAAATTAGGCTGTTAGTTTTCTTGTTTGAATTGTTTTACATTGTCATTTTGGGGCTGTCTATAGCTGACTATGTGGTATGGGCTTTGCACATTGTTGAAGGCCATACGGTGACCTATAGTTATTAATTTCTGTGATATTTGGTCTCTTTTGGAGAGTTGTCTCATTTGCAATCATACCACATCTTCTTTTTAATATGGTGGCCTAAAATATCCAATTCATTTTTTAACTCTGTTAAATAGTTGTTTCATTGGCAATCATACCACATCTCCTCATTTTTATACACATCTAGTTAAATGAATCATCATTACTAAAACATGTCTTACCTGAATGTTCATATTTATGACGGGCCAATGAACTCTGTTTGCTGAACATCTTCTTACATTGGTCACAGCCATACAAGCCATCATCAGCCTCCATACGGTGGTTCTTCCAGGAACGACGCTTCTTACGATATGGATGGTCTTCATCTAACATGGCATCATCAAGGTCTAGCTGAATCTCTTCAGATTCCAACTGTAAAATTAAAGAGAACGGTCAATCAACTATGTTAATTCACATAAGGATTAAATGCTTATATATAAAAAGAAAATTCTGTATATGTTTTAGTATACACAGATGTATACCTTAAGATTTGAGATAAATTCACCGAAACAGTAATGCTTAGGCTATTTATTATTTGGCTCATCACTTATAACATGTATGCAAAGTTCCAACAAGGTAGTGCATCATGAGCCTATTTTGACAGCTGAATCATAATGCTAAGACTAAGTGTATATTATATTGTATGTATTCAGGTTGCACACTGATATACTATTCATTCATTTTTTCATTCATATATCATGTGTGTATAATTTAAGATTCTAGGGTGCGAGAATAAAAAGACCATTCCTCAAAGTTAATTTCCTTACAGTTTTTAAAGACATGCAATATCTCTTTCTTTCTGATTGTAATTTTCCATTTAGGAAAGAAATCTACTTCACTTGTTATAAGATAACTGTTCTTTTTATATTCTTTCTTTCAAACAATTTTTTTTTAATAACAAGAATATTTTCAACAATTAAAAAATTTAAAATCTTTAAAATTAACAAAGTAACAGAATTCCATGCATTTTATATCAATCAACATTTCTTGAGCATTTAAAAACTTCAATACTTAAATTTACAAATTAGTGCATTTCTTTCAATATTTAAAATGTATATACTATTTAAGATATTAAACAGATACATGTAGTCATGTACTGCACATTCTTTGTGAACAATAATCAAAAGTTTTCACCAAATTAAGTATTTATATCAGTATATACACGTATGATCAATTGAAATGCACTAAAATGACGAAAATGGGAAAATATAATGATTAATTCTATTTTTCTAATTTTATTTGTACCCTTACAATTAAATATTTTCTAGCAGCAATCTTTCAAAATAACAACAAATTAATTTTTGAATAACCATTTACTTGTAAAAAAAGAAACAATTATGTAAAAGAATTTCCCATTTTCTGATTTTGTAAAACACTTGGCAATATTATCCAACAAATACCAATGGCATACATCTATTGTTTGCCATACTGTCAAAATCTAACTTATGTATCACATCAACTTCATCAAACCTTGAAAATAATATCTAAATAAATTAATGTTCTTACTTAAATATTTCATTTTCCCCTCTCATTTCAAATGAAATTATTGATAAATGATCGTAAATATTGTTCAAGTTTCTGCCAAAAAAAAAAATTAACATTACATAATCTATCACTTACTTGAAAATAAACAGCCTTTAACAATGAAGTAAATCTAAAGAATTTTTTTCTTACAACTTCTGAAGTTTTTATAAATTTCCTGAATTATGTTAGTATAAAACAAGTACTAACACTGAACACAGATTCCAAAAAATTACTCATGCCAAACTTTCTATGCAATGAAACACCATTAGTAAAATATGAAATTGACAAGATGAACTTATTGATGATGAAATGATGTTACACAACGTGGTCAGATTCTGATAGCATGCACTTAAATATTTGAGACACACAGCCGTAGGTAATGTGAAGGTAATTTTTGCCATGCATTTTCTAACTACAGGTAAAAAGGTTAAAAATACGGGATACAGACATAGTCTCTCTCTACCTGTCTCCACGACTTCTTCCTCATACGCTTCAGTTTGATCTCGCTGTCGAGGGTTAGGTTGGCTCTGTCAGCTAGACTAACTTCAGCTAGGGTGGCTAGGTTGTGGGTGGCATGTTCCATGGCAGCATCGAAGTGGACGCCATTATACTGAGATCTGTCGTGGTAACTATCACTACTAGAGCTGCTGTCACTCTGGCTATCATCATCGTCATGCTTTGGAGTGTTACGGGCCTGGTGGATCTTGTTGATGGCAAGGTGGACCTTCTGTTGGAGTGAGATGGTAATATTGTTGGTGTCTGGTCGGCTGTAGTGATGGTGGTGGTACATTGGATGGCTGGAAGTGATGATGGCTGGCTCACAGGTTGGTATTATCCTGGTGTGTACTGGGGCTTGCTGGATCATACTTGGTGCTGTTGTGATGGTTGGGTTTCCTACGAAGTAACCAGGAAATAGACCTTCTTGTTGCATGTACTTGTAGATTGCACTGCTTTGTAGTTTACCATCCATTGGATACTTGTGTGGTGGTGTCTTCATGAACATACTGTCTTTCAGGCTGTCACTTAAGAGTTTCTTGGCATATTCCATATCAGGTTTTGACGAAACACTAGGCTGGCTTTCTGGTTTGACACTCAGATTAAGGACTTCATGACTACTAGTAGGTGGTGTAATACAAGAAGCTGGACTACTTCTGTTGCTGTGAGCTGGTGCTGGCCTGGTACTCAGGTCTAATGGTTGTTCAAATGTAGGAGCTGTATTGCTGATCTTCTTGCTGCCTCCATGAGCTGCTACAGGAAGAATTGCTGGAGTAGATGATCTAGAATCACTGATGGAGTGAGAAGGACTGTCACGCTTAAACCTGGCCATAGATGGAAAGTATGGAACCTCTTTGCCACGTCGACGATCTCTAGCTCTCATGTTCTGGAACCAAACTTGAACCACTCTCTTGGGGAAACCAATTTCATTGCCAATACGAATCAGTTCATACTTGCGAGGACGTGGGTTGATGCTGTAGAAGGACTTTAAGACATGTAACTGCTCATCGCTGATTAAGGACCTCATACGAAACTTCTTGCTGTCATTCAAGGCATTGTCATCTTTGTCATCTTGATCTTCAGATTCAGTCTCTGGACTGGCACTTGCAATGGAGAGAATGTGACTATGGTCAGACATGCTGCTACTTGGAGAGTTACGTGGACTACCATCACTCATTCGCTGAACAAGGTCTTTGTTGAGTTTACAAATGTAGCGTTCATGTTGATGGAGGCTTACTGGACTGTTGAAGACTTCATCACAAAATCTGCAGGACAATGTCTCTGACGACTTTTCATCACTTGTAATTACTTCTGAAGATGTTGACTGGTTGGTCTTACTTTCATCACTACTAGCATTACTACTGGTGTTGTGCTCATCTTTCTTACACATGTACCTCTCGTGTTGGTGACAGTCAACTGCACTGGCAAATATCTCACAGCAAAATTTACACTTGTACGTTTCTACAGTTGTCTGTGGTCCTGATGTAAGAGTTGGAGTGGTTTCCTTCTTATCAAAGACTGGTTCTTCTTTAGTGACATTGGTATCTACAGTGACAACTTTGGTGTTGGAATTGACGTCTGGAGAGATTTGCTTGGTGGCCATTACCATACTGGATGGATGTGGTGTGGAATGTTGAATAGATAATGTATGTGGTAGCAGTGAAGTCATGACAGGTCTGATGGTGTGGTGGTACATTGGCAGAAATCTAGCTCCAGCTGGTGAGTAGTAGGCAGGAATACCTGGCTTCATTGGCTCAAAATGCATCATTGGATGTGGATAAGAGTGCATAGTCGTACTGATCCCTGGTCTAATGGTAGAACTGGCAGATTCAACAGTTGATGGACAAGCTCTATTCTGATTCATTACCCAACACTTTTTGGACGTCATGTGGCTGCTGTAGGACCCGGAATGGCTAAACCTCTTGGAACAATTTGGACACTGGAATGGCTTTTCTCCACTGTGGATACGGATATGCTCCTTTAGGTGATGTTTAAACTTGAAGGCTTTCCCACACTCTGGACACTTGAACTTACGTAAGTCCGTACTCTCGTCATGGCTGATCATGTGACGTTGAAGACGATATACATTGGCGAAAGTCTTGTTGCAGATGTTACAGGATTGTGATGTCGGGGAATGCATGGCTAGGTGTTTATCTAGATGAGACTTTAGTAGGAATGCTTCATCACACTTTGGACAGAGGTACTTGATGGGTAGATCTGGATGAACCTCCCTCATGTGGTCTCGTAGAATGTTGAATCTGCTGAATGTCAAATCACAATGGGCACAATTCAAGACAATGTCTTCATCTATACTGAAGCAGTTTTCTGAAGAAAAAGAAAAAGAAACACATAAATAATGATTAACAAAAAAATGTTAATTAAAAAAATCAAATCCTAAACAGAAATGAAATAAATAGGTTTCAAACAACTCAAATACCTAACCTACCATCTCTTTGATAAATACAACTAAAATTATCATCACTTATACATACAGTTTAAAATGGTGAAATAATCTCAATGCAGCGTTTTATTATCATACTTTTAAATTTGTAGATATTGATTTCTCAGAATGCTCAGTGGTTCTTTATATATGTAGTGTTTCATATTTTTTGCCATGGTATTTGCCTTTTTTTCTTTACCTTGTGATTTTTCATTGCTCCTTTTGGTATCTTAGGCCTAATGTTATAGAGTTTATACAAGATTTCAATAACCAATAACTCTTGTATTGTTTCTGTTATTCTACTAGTATAGGGACCTTCTTTAACCGCTTTTGAACCCTTTAAATTATTTCTTTTTTTATTCAGAAAGATGCCATACTTTGGTTTTTTTTTTCATTTTATTCAAATTTAGAGATGTTTCTTAATCATATACATGTATAAGTGGTTGCTATCTCCATGACATATACCCCACAAAATTGTATGTAACAGGAGCCAAAATTTTGTTTCTAATGTATATGTTTGTGTATTTATAGGGATTACTTTTTGTTGTCTCACAGTCTGTAATATCAATTTCACAGGGTTAAGTGCTCCTCCTTCTTTCTATTGTGCCTTTATCATTTAACTAATCAAGGGGACACCTAAGATCTCAACTGTCAGGAGCAATATTTCCATCTTGATTTATTGTGTGAAGTTGGGTGACTGTCTCATCAATGTACAGTGGCAGATCTAGAACATTTCAAAAGGGGGCCCACTGACTGACATAAAAGGGGGGTCGTGCTTCAGTGATTCCCTATATAACCAACCAATTTTTTTCCTCAAAAGGGGCCCCGGAACCGTCTATAATGTGTACCATCAATTGACTTACCAAGTTCTTGTGACGTGTTGGCTTTGTCTTCATCATCCTCATCATTGTCGCCATCTTCCCCGTCACTGACTGCCTCTGGGTAGATCACTACTGTATTTGTCTGATGAAGGTATTGTCGTAACTTCTCATCATCTGTACATTTCTGGTCAGCCATTGTGGTTGGAATGTCACTTTTTGTTGATATTGGTGGAGTGGTGTCTACTATAGAAGGAGATTTAACGTCTGGTGTCGAAACAACTTCTGTAGTTACTGAAATAAAAAAAAATCTGTTAGGAAAAAGAAAAATCACAAAAATACTAAACTCTGAAAAAAATTCAAAACGGAAAGTACCTTATCAAATGGCAAAATCAAATGATAAAACATATCAAACAAATGGACAATAACTGTCATATTCCTGACTTGGTACAGGCATTTTCAAAATGGTGGATTTGGCCTGGTTTTATAGCACTACCAAGGAGTCAGACAGTCAGCATCTTACAAAGAAATCTGCTAGAACAATTTAATGTACATAAACAATACAATGTAATGAGACACAAGTTTTGCAACTTAGTAATGTGTTCCCCAGAAAACATAATTGCTAAAGGACATCTGAACTTGTAATAAGATGACAGTGTATACTATATTTTAAAGCCATTACGATGAAGATCAGCAATAGAAGTGCTCCATTCTTCATTTTTTGTCAAGTGTTTGTGTGAATTGTATGTCATGAACTATTACACACATATATATGAGTTATGGTATGTTAAATCAAATGTACCGACAGAGGTGATAACTTATACTATCACATATTGAGCTATAGACATGATAGAGGAGGGTGTAAAACTTAAATATTAAGAAAGTTTAAAGTAAATGATACATAATATTGGCAGTGTTTGTCTTAGCAAATTTCAATTAGTTACTAAACATGCATAACATAAGTGAAATTTGCAACCCACAAAGATTAACTGCTTCATGGTATATGATGGTACTATCAAATTAAATTTCTTCCCGTTAGAACGCTATAAGTTGAAAAGCCATAAGGACTAGTTGAAGGGTAAACAGGTGTGCTTTACACTAAATACAACATTAGAATACATCTGATAAAACTGTATCCTATCACAGACTTATGCATTTGGGACAGAGATATTTCTGGTTTAATTGAAAAAGAGATATCATATGGTGTGTTTGTGTACCAAGGTAATACTTTAGTAAATGTTATTTTTTCCAAACAACAAATGACCAAAAATTAAGAAGATTAACAACTGAAATAGAAAGATTTCCTTTTCACTACTTCTATAGTGGTTTTTTTTTCTCTTTGTTCAATTTTTTTTTGTTCTCTTTTAACTGAAACAATTTGCAATTAAATAAGAAACATGTCATTCCAACACACACATATATATCTACATGTAACAGTACAAACTGATTAATATACCAGTAGGTTATTAATGTGAGTACTTAGTTATACTTTGAAAATTCAACATCAAAGTTTGATCAAAGACATGACATCACCTTATTTAAAAAAAAAAAAAACATAATTGTTATTGTCTGTAAGTATATTTGACAAGCTTATACTGCTATAGGTGTAATTTAAGTTACTACTATAAAATGTGCCTTATAAGCATAAATTATCATTCATGTTCTATACTTATATAAAATTAAGGAGATGTCTTATTAAAAAAAAAATGTATTGCCATTGAGTTGTATAATGTATTGGTCTCAAATGAATCCTTTATGTTGTTACGTCACTGTTTTGTCAACACTTTCCATACCTCCTTTTATTCTTTTATTCACAAAAAGAGTAAAAAGAAAATAATCAAATACTAACCATTTTTCTGTGGTTCTGTGTTGTCATGGTTATCTGTTGCTGTGTCATGAATCATGTTGTCATGGCTACTACTGTCATGGACATCTGATTTTTCTTCATCAGTCTTCTGTACTTTAGTTGCTGGTTCCACACCCTCAGTTTCAACTGAAAGGTAATTAATATCATAAAGTATGGGACATACTTGACATAGTTATCTCAAAATTACTAGGGAAAAACTTGTTAAAAAATTAAGTTATCAAGTTCTAGTACATGTATTACAACCTTCATGAATTTTTTTTTTATGAGAAACGTATTAATCATTTATCTAACAAAGATGTCCTGAATTTGAAAATTGGAACCCTTTTGTTTAAATTTTTTTTTTAAATATCGTACATTTAAGATTCATCAATGTAACTGAAATTTTGAACTATTTAGAATCATTTCTGGTCTTATGGTTCCTGAAACCTTTGCATCAAGATCATAACCAGAGGTATACAGTTATCATACCACAGTTTACCTTGAACCAGTAAAACATTCAAATAAAATTCTCCTATGATTCACATAATGAATCAGACCACCTCTGTTCTAACATGGTTAATTTATATAATTAATAACTTAATTAATGACAAATATGAGAGGTAATTATCTGTATTATATAAAATTATCCTTTAATAAGGGTGTTGGTTTTCAACAAGAAAACAGAAAAAATAGTGCATGTGTAGAAGTGTAACCATTTCTTTGTAATTATATGGTGCATGCTAGATGGCAGAAAATTGGAAAAATAAAGCACCATATAAAAATTCAGCAGAAAACCATTAAATTACCTTTAGATAGTAACTAATAATAGTTAAGTACATGATTGTGAATGCTACATGTGGAAATCATTATCTAAGGTAATTGGACAAAACATCATGTTTACAAATCTCAATGTTGTGTCATCTAACAAGCATACAAACTAACAACAATAATCAGATAATTTCAAAAAAATCAACATTTTTAGTATTTTTCTAAGAATAGGAATAATGCATACTTTTTTTTTTAAATCAGTCACCTTTTTTAAAAATATAAGATATAAACCTTGTTAACAGTCAGAAATAACCTAAAACATTGTAATTTTAACAAAGTTTGGTTTTGTATAAATCTACTAAATATTTCCACATTCTCAAACAGAAGCCACTTTGTCTCAGAATATCAAATATCAAGTTACCCAAACTTCTTGTGACCCACTTAGACAACAGTAACTTACCAAGTTGAATTATTCCTGTGCAAAATTCCTGCAACATTTTCAAAACCACATCTATAGTAAATTAGATAGAAGTTCACCTGATGAAGGTTAAACACCTTTTACCTTAAAAACCAATTTTTACTACCTTAATAATCATACAAATGTTTGCATAAAGGATCTTCCAGGTGTAAGCCTTTCAATTTAATCACCTCTTGTGGGTAGCCAATCAGAAATAAGTATTGGCTTCTCTGCCAACCTCCCAGGTTCAGTGCTTATTTCAGCTGTTAAATGCATCAACCACAGGTTTAAAATGGGGTTCGATTAAGGGATTCAGGTAAACTTTACTGGGAAAAGCAGGAGTACTAAATCTCCCAATTACTAGGTTATTATAAATTACAGTTTCTTAGCTGTTCTAAGAAAATACTCATATAAAGTGGTCTAATGATACTTATTTTACAAAACAACTTTTCTCCTGCTAATTGAAATCCTGGAAGATGTTAATTTTTTTATAAAGTCCCATTTTGTTTAATTTTTTTTCATTTACAGAATAAAACACATGCCACACATAGAAGAGATATATACCAAAATATAAAGGATTTGTTTATCAAAATGTGGTATTTGATTTAATTTCATGAAAATTTTATTAAAATTTCAAATCAAAATGAGAATATTTGTTCTTCAGTTATCCCTTTGCTCACTTGCTAATGCATTTGAAGGTGGAGTCTGTTACCTGTCATTTCTACCCAGGATAAATCTACCCTCCCAATCTTTTCATATTGACAACCAATCTCATCTCATCATTTCCATTTATTGATCCTATAATCAATACACAGCTAATGTTTCTTACAAACCCTTCCATTGCTATACCTGCAGTTATTGATTATTCAACATCATTACAAAAATGTTTATTTACAAAAAGATGTGTTATTAAATACACATTTTATTATCAAATTTGTAAAGATTTTTAGTATTCTGACAAGACTGAGGCTGTGTTTGATATTAAAATTATGTTCATGTTAATTTGAGGTTAGCAATCCCAAGCAAGAATGAAATCAGCAGGTGTTTTTTATTAAACTAAACTTTTATAATCACATTCAACCTCATCAATAATTTATCTTTATTGTGATATTTCTTAAATGGTCAATTGCATAAATATTTTGACTTTTTTTGACTTTTTTTTAATTTTTTTTAAATTTTTGACTGTTATTTTTATGCATGTATAAATGTCTTGTATTTATATGTATATTTATATATAGACAGAAAGGTGGTTCTTTTTAAAGCAGTGGTTGATCAAAAATAAAGATGGAAAAACCTTTACAAACATATTGTTTTATTTCAACATAGAGAAAATTTAAGTGATTTTAACATAAAAACTTCTTAATCAAAAAATAAATTAGATACAGTTATATCCCCCATGAACATCCTACTTAGTTAGTGGCAGTGCTTGAAGAAGAGATAATCCCATGAAAAGCAAACAAAGGTACTGTTAAATACATCCAGATTAACAGTATCCTACCAAGTACCAAAGAAGGAAGAAATGTGTTGAGGATGAGTGTCACTACCTGCTGACAAGTCATAACAGGAAATGCACAAATCACCACATCATGTTTTTATTTATTTATAATGTACAGTGATGAAGTATTCTATTTTTGTCATGTCAAGGTACACACATACTGAGAGATAGGTAGATTAGAGTGAAACAGGAAGAAACATTTATTCTCTAGGATGTGGAGTAATAACACTTACAACATTATAAAGACATTTTGTTGTATAGTACTTGAACAATAAATTTTGATACTTATTGCTGAAATATAACTAAGGTGTAGTTTCCTGCTTTCAGTTTTATAACAAAAATAAATCCTATTGTTTAAGCTGAAAAGTTGAAGTTAATCAATCTACCTAGCTAAGTGCTATTTGACACAAAATCCTTGAAAATTAATATTTCGGCTGTAAGTTTCCTACATTATTTTACTTACTATTTACTTACTACTTGAACTTTAATTTAGAGAAAGAAGTGTTAACATCTCCTATAAATGTTAATAATGTCTCTAGCTGTTGTTTCTTATCAGTTGATTACTAACCAGAAATGAATCAACTTATCAACAGATTTCTTTGTCTCTGTTTTTGCTCTCATGACAGTTTTGTCTCATTAAAAACAATTAAATGGAACAATACAAAACTTCTGTTTGGTAAGCTGTAAATTCTGGATAGTAACAGGATAGCAAAATCATCCAAAGCATTAAGACTCAGGTGTTACAATGTGTTAGTGTGACATTATCATTATTGTTTTATTATTTCTTGGCAGATACATATATTTAAAATTAAAGCGGAAATATAGGAATTATAAATCAATTGTTTTTTGTTATGTTGTAAAAAAGTAGTTTTTTTATGGACAATCAAAAACTGTATTACATTTAGTGCAGGCACCATGATATTGTAATCAAGTTTTATTAATGGGCATAAAAATAATAGTGTTCATTCAAAAGAAAACAACTACAGATTTTAGGTATTTTTGTAAATAAAAATAAAAAATCACAATTGAAAGTTTTAAACCAACCTAGTGGAAAAGACTGCTTGAAGTCATTATACAGAGTTATTTTAAAAGCTTTTGTCTCTTCTAAAACTTTTATAATTATTTGAATTTTTCTTACACCCACCAATTTATTTATATCTAGACTGAATGAAATATATTTTATTTGTAGCTTACATATGCATTGATTCAGGATGTGGGTTTTTTCCTAGAATTTTTATGTAACTTATGTTGTAAGGTAAATCAATGACTGATATTTATTTATATCATATATTTATGTCTGGCAAAAATGTTAAGTGACAAGTAATAAATCATGTATCAATGAAATATAAGGTTTATATTCACAGTTTTGATAATGAAATGGAGTTTTATTACTTTTCAATGTTCTAAAAGTGTTACTTAAAAAGATATTCTTTAGACAATAAAGTAAAATGTAATGACATTAGAAATATGGCACTTTGATGTTTCTGAGGCAGATTTTTTGATCAAAGACTCTTTTTTCAGCTGTATTGCTATTGAATAGAAGACCATCATTATTTAATAATTGGTTATGTTTCCAGACTTTCTCCCAACAACCCCCTCTAAATCAGGCAACATATATGTCCATGATGCAACTTAACATAACAAGAATCACTGGTACAACTCAGTGTGCTTATCATCATGACCATGTTTTCAGTGATGCCATATCTATCTTTATGTGACTGTTTTCTTATCTTTATCACAACTTCCTTAATTTACCCCACACAATAAATTGTCAAAATAGTTTCTAGAAAAGTTTGACAGCATCTTTCAAGATTTGCTACTGATCTTATAAAATGGTAAGAAGAATTCTGACAATAATCCATTTTCATTAGTATTCATTATATGCTTAATACATTTATATCAAACAATGTAGTGGACCAAACAGAAGTAACTCGTACATTATACCAGTGAAACAGACCATGAAGAGAGTAGCCCATAGATAACCTGTCGTTGACATCTCTACCATGTTTACAACACTATTTCATATGCCAAATTTAACATTATTTTATCATCACCAACTTAAATCACTAATCTTGATAAGAAATTGGTGATTAAGTTTTAATGATCAGTAATTGTAGAACTGAGATTCAAAAGAAATTCAGGTCCTGAGAAAACAGATCATTTCTATTGTGACTTTATCTTTTAATCACATTTAACAATTCATATAATAAAACTTGATTTTTCAAAGCTTTCATTTTCTTCTTGCAAAATTGATCCAAAATTATTCAGATTAACTTTTTTTGTATTGTTTTCAAAAATGAATCTTTGGAACATTTCCTGAATTCTGACATGACCTTCTACATTATTATAAAATTATACATTACTGATACTAAAATGACAATTTTTATAGTTACAGATATCCCTATTAACAATGATATATGAATCATTGTATTTTTCATAACTTTATATTAGCCATTTAATTCTGTTTTAATGATGTAGCAGAGTAGATCTAGCCACTTATTGTCATTTTAAGTCAACCAATGTACCCTATAATCAGCCAATCACATTTTAAAACACCCTGTAATTCACCAATCATAATGGTACATGCTCCAACTTGGGTAACCTAACATTAGATGTAAGATAGCTTCCGTTATGACTGGCAAACGCTGCCAATAAAACATTCCATTTAGAAATTGATTGTACTTTATAATATCATGTGGAATGGTCGTCCATCATAAAGCATGCGTCCTAAATATCTCGGAAATTACATTAGAACATCTTCTCATTACTAGCATTGTCTGGGTTCTTCCTGTTCCACATCTTAACTTTCTGGGATTATGACAGATCCGAGAAAATGCAAACAAAGGAAATTTTATCTGTGTATTGTTCCGCAGAAGACATATCACCATAGAAATTGATTTTTATCAAAATTACATTGCCAATCACTGAGTTCTATAAATATTCTTCTTATAAACTTATTACATTGATTAGGCATTTCTATTTAAATATGGTTAAAAACATGCATGCTTAAAAAACTTTCTAGGCATGAAAATGGCCCAATATGTCTTCTTAATTGACAGTTTCAAGTCCTCATATGAAATTTGCATTATGTGTCTCCTAGGAAATATAAAAACAAATTAACATTCAATTGACAGTGAAAAAATTCACTTTCCTGCACGATACTTTCCCATCATAACTTTCAGTTCATTTAGCCTCCTGACTCTCCATAACTCTAAATTTCAAAAAACAATATTTAAAGATGCTTATGTGTTTGTGTTTGCTCCTTGAATGGTGGGCCAGCATTTTTATACTGTATTAAATGAAAGAGAATAGTGATTTTTAGTAAAACTTTGAAAAAAAAAATCATATTGTAAAAGACATAAATATAAACTGGTAGTTTTATAAAATTTGGAAGGATTATAAAAAATATGTCTTTAAAAATTGTGTACATTATATGCCTGGCTAATACTATTGATCCTTTAACAGCTTTAATTACAGGAGCAAAAGTGAGGAGGATATCAACTTGATAAAATCTTGCGTCAATGACACGCAATGAAGTATGCTATATATGAATAGTAGAAATACAATCAGTTTTTTCCATTTGCCAACTTCACACAGTCGAAGTTAAGAGTAAACATTACGACAAACGTTCAAAACATTTTCTCCTCGTTAACGGAAGATGAAGTGTTAAGTGTATTAAATAATCAATATGACTCCTTTTTGGATTTGTTTAGTAAAGTTTTATTTCAAAAGAAATGATGACTTTTGATTATAAGTGATCTTGGTACTTCAATTTATTTATTTTTTTGTAATATTTGGACAGTGACTAAATGCTGTTTCAATAGATTCATTAGGACTGAAGCTGCAACTCTTGTATAAACACTCAATCTGCTACAATGGCTCTGCATCCACTAATGAGGAAGAAAAGGACTTACTGTTTTATGCAGAGGACTATTACATGGCGATGTCACATTTTGTTTCTCACCTTTTTTAATTCATTTATCATTTTAAAACAATGAGACTTAAGACTCCAAACAGATATCGAAAAAGAATAAAAATATATTTATATACAAAAACAATGGATTAAATAAAAAAAAACTTGATTCTGACCAACACAAACTGCAGATAGCTACTGTAGCATCTAATAATAGTTTGATAGAGAGAATAAAAAATTCTAAAGAAAAAACCAATGAAATCAAATAAAATATCACAATATTGCAAAGGAATCACAGAAAATTAGGTGGTATAACACTTAATTACAACCTTGGCAAGAATTCCTGATATTATATATATTTCTGGAAGAACAGTTAGGACCCCCAGCAGAGCTACATCTGTCACTGTTTCCATCTTTGTTTTTAGAACCATAAATAGACAATGCTTCTCCCATGTTAATTACACCTGTACTAAATTTAAACATAACGGAACTTCCAATTTTCATAATTTGTTATTAAAATTAGTTATAACAATAAAAATAATCACTTCTTCTTTGATCTCCGTTACAGTTCTACATGGATGAACTTAAATGTAAATGACCACTGGGTTGGTTTAAATAATGTCCATCATCTGGCCAAATAACAACAACAACTGACCAATACAATGGAAAATTATTAATTGCCCATTCCAAATGAAGTCTTAATATTTAATGACAACATCAATACCATTATGAGCACCTTTCTAAGAGACATTATTTCAACCATTTTCTGAGGTGGACACATAAAGATAACAATTTTTTTTCTTGAAAAGAAATTAATTAATTTTAATTTAAGAAAAGTATCTGGCCAAATAAGGAGATATGGTAAAATTGCCCATAAAACAACGAGTCCGTATACCAAAGGATGATCAATTTCATCAAACAGCAACAATACATATGATATTTGTAAAATATTAACTTGTTTTATATCAACAGCATTCCATATCATAACAATTAGTAAATGGCCAAACAAATTACATCAAATATCAACTTAAAACAAAAGCCATGAAAACAGAAGCCAAAATTCCCTGGAGGATGAATTCCATTAGGTTTTGTCCAGCACACATCAAATAAAACAAGAGAAGATGACACCAGACATAAAGCTGATAATGGGGTTCCTATCCTAATTATACCCAAATCTAATTATAATAAATGATTAGGTTCTTTGTGTTGGGTGTTGGCCATCAGTTGGAGTGATGTAACAGTTATATAAGACCTACCCCTGGGGGAGAGACATATGGAGTTGGTGTAAACTTAAGTAAGTTTATACCATCTTCAGAGTCCTGTCAATGTCAATTAGCTCATCGGGTTTTATATTTTTTTTAAATATGAAAGTGTGCAGTATATTAACTAAAAGTCCTACAAATTTTCCAAAAAATCTCTTTAGAAAAAATATCTGCAATTCAATTGGTCAAAACTACATAATAAAAGTGGCAACTTCTGCACATAAACCTATATATAAATCCCTTGACACAGCTTACTTCATATCTTATCTAAATTTACCATTCAGGATTATTCAGTATAAATATATATTATACAAGTTTTACCAGATGTCCATTTAATGTTGTCCTTTCAGAATCCCCAGAATTGTGACCAGTGAACCATGAATCTATCAATCATATAAATTGTGTCTTAATATCATTTTGTATGACAGAAATCAATTCTCTTTTTATTGAACTATTATCTTTCTTTCCAATCTCTTCTTTTAGTTATTGATGAAATTCAACACTAATCATCTCAAAATGTTCTGGTGTATAAAAATATCTTGATTATGATATCTTGGAATTTTATTTGAGATTCTCTGAGATATAGGACAATATGTCACCCTAATTCTAACAGGAGCTGCTTCTTCATATGAAAATAGAGAAAACACATATATAGAATTTACTTTCAAACCAAAGGATAGATTTGAGTGACTTGCAGAGGCAATGCTGTAAAGAACCCTCACCTGTCATATGTTTTAGAAGCATTTGTGATTTTGACATGTGCATGCCCATTCCAATGATAAACCTGTTTTCATTCAAATTATGAGGAATGTCTATAAGCAAAACAACAAGAACAGAGATTCAATGCTATTTTTACAATTTTTAAAAGTATAAAAAAAAAAAAACAAAGAGGAAAAAAATAGTATTCCATAATTTACTAAGACTCCTTTTTTGTTTTGAAGAAAATTCTAAATCAGAATTCATTTGCTGTCTATAGATTTGTAGCTTATAATGATTTGGCAAAAGATTCATCATTAATACTTATCTGTTTAAATCTTTATTTCATAAAAAAAAATTCTTTACACAGTAAGTAACCTGCTTGGTCTTTGACATATATATGATGAACCTGGTGAGAGCCTTGTAACTAAACAGAATTGACTGGTGTAAAATCTAGATATTTTATTCACACCATAGATTGTCAAAAAATGTAACCAGCCTTATCATAAGTTCTATTTGATTTTATTGAATTTTGAGGATTCAGTACTATTTCTTTGATTCCTGACTTCAAAGTCTCTGTAAGCTTCAATTACAGCAGGTAATAAGAGCATTAAACATTTATCCTTGTAACAACCACCTGTGTAACTATGATTAAGATCAAAATTACCTGTCTGATTAAACAGCAAATTAATAGATGCTTATATTTCTTTTTATTTTTTTAAATTCCTTTTAAAAGTTATAATCTTAATATCCAAAGTTATAATGAAATTACTTTGAATTATTACTAAGAAATTCTTAAACAATACTTTTTTTTGGTTTAAATAGTATTTTAAATACAGATGCTTTAATGAATTTCATATGCTGTTAAAAACTTCAAATACACATTTTTTTATTTCAATTGCATATAAATTTTTGAGAATAATCATATTTGACTGTAATTTTGAAAAATATTAATATATTCAAAAATTCTTGGCCTTACACTGAACTTAAAGGTCAGCTGCAATGCTGTTGGGTATACACTTCTAACCTGAGATAACACCGATTATCATCACCCAAACATGCCTCACAAATTATGGAATCTAGTCTTCTTAACTTTATTTAATGATACAAATTCAATTACTGTTTATTGAAAATCTTTAAAAGTTGGACAATAGTGTCAAAAGAAATTATATCAAGTTAAAACCCTCAGAGCCATCGCTGTATCTCTCACCTGCCCAACCATTATTATAAAACTTGAGTATGTCTAATAAAAAATTCAAATCTTAATGATTTCCTTCTGGCAAAGTTCCGTTTCTTCAATTTAAAGGAATACAATGTTGAACATGGATTTCAGAACTCAAGTGCTTCATTAGCATTTATAACAATGGCTACAAAAAAGGGCACAGAATATAATAAAGGTGACAAAACAGTTTTCTTTGTTTCCTCGTTTTGAAAATTCTCAACGTTCAAGGAATGATTTAGCGTCTTCCCTCTGAAAATGAATTAATTTCTACCTTGAATATAGCCATGTCTTAAATGGCTCGTGCCGCTAATTCACCTGAAGTGGTATAATATAAGGTTTCGAGTTGCCCGATTAAAGACCTCAACACATGGCAAAGGACTGACAGAAAAGAACAGTTACAAACTGAAACAAAAACCTTACAAATGTCTTTTCTGATTAGTTTTTTCACTGCCTCATGAAAACTGAACATAAATCTGGGTTCTTAAAATGTTTTAATTATTTTAATAATCAGCTGTAAAAAGAAGCTTTATTGTTGATCTGTCAGAGGAAAAAAGGTAGTTGAATGGGCTAACAGACCTTCGCTTTTCAAACATGCAGTTTCCTATTTATTTTAGAAACAAAACATTTGAATGAAAAGAAAAAAATCCTTATATGAAAACTTTAGCAAAACAATTATTACTTCAAAAGAAAGATTGACATACATACACTCACATCTATGTTTAAAATAACATAAAATACTAAATTCTTGTTTCAGTACCATTTCAGACTATATATATAGTTCAAATTTATATTTCCATACATATAAACAACAGAAATCAACTGTTTTGTAAATGTTGTCCAGTCAACTATGGTATAATGTTGTCCAGTCAACTACAGCATAATGTAAGTTTAACACACTTTTGGTTTTAACTTTTCAACTGTAGAAAGTCAAAACCATGCCAACATGTACAGTGACTGTCACGGAATAGAAGTTCCTTCATAACATAAGTTCCAAATGGAAACAATATTCTGGAATAGTATTTCCACTGGAATAAATATTACAGTAAATGTTCCTAACGGAATAAATGGTATAGAATATTTGTTCCAACAGGAACAGGTATTATGACATTGTTTATAACAAAGTTTCCATTGGAACTTTTGTTAGGTGGAACAAATATACGTTGACATGACAACAAGACAAGACAATCTAGTCATGTACAGTGACAACAAGACAAGACAATCTAGTCATGTACGATGACAACAAGACAAGACAATCTAGTCATGTACAGTGACAACAAGACAAGACAATCTAGTCATGTACAGTGACAACAAGACAAGACAATTTAGTCATGTGCAATGACAACAAGACCATTTAAACATGTAAAGTGAAACAAAAAACACCATGTTTACTTGTGAAGTCACTAACAACAAGACAAGACCATATAAACATGTACAGAACAACTGTCTTCAAAACACAACTTTAAAAAAGAATTTTGAGTAGCATTGAGGACAAATATACTAACAGACCCACACATGATGCCCATCCTCTAAATAAAGCAAACCCAGTGACATAAGACAACTAGAAGTGGAAAGCCAATTCATCTCCAAACAGTTAACTGTGGCAATTATTGTGTAGTCGAAGAAATTCATTTCAGACTATTATAGTGACTGGTTATAGTCAGTTTGCAGTATGTGAAAGAAATATACATTTCATTTCTTGAAAAAGCTCTTAAAATATCAACAGTAATATTTTTTTTGTTTGAAAAAATTAAGAAGGTAATCTACTGTATCAAAAACAGAATATCTAATGTCCGAACAAAAGCTGTCTCACTGGTCATATAAATCAAATTATCTGTAGTTAAACCACCTACGGACAAAATGCAAATCATCTAAATGCAAATATTCTATCATTTTTACTTCATGTGCATTTATACATATCAATTAAGGGTATTCTTTATGATTATAATTGTCAATTTTTCCAGATGAAAAATCCAATAAAATAAATGTTCTCAAAATCTGCACAATTAAATAGTGAATAAAAAATAAAACGACAGATTTCCATGGTGTTTCTTTTGAATATAAATGAGGCTGAAATAAATTTCACTGTCAACCAAGCATATAATCTTTTTTTTATCAATTAATCCATCTCACTCAAAAAATAATGATGAGCAAATATCGTTGATCAAATCTCCCGACATGATGGTAGCATTTGTTGAGGTGACAAAAACATAAATTTGTAGCTGTATTCTATTATCGTTCTGCTTTGTAACGGATCTACGGCACGCGCTACCTTGCTCCCTTTGGGTATTTATTGATATTTGAACAAAGCCGAATGTCACACCTGAATGGGTTTTAATGGAAGTTCATTGAGTCAGGTAAACGGTCTTTGGTCTCTGGAGAAGAAATACTCAGTAATTTCCCATCTGTACACTTTTCCTTAACAATCTCTTCAACCATTGAAAACACTCAAGTCTAAAAGAATTTAATCACAAACTTTCCTAGACTTTACTTGCTTAAAAAAGATATAATTAAAGCTGCAAAATAAATGAAACTGAAATGCTGTGAGACCAGATGACCCTTCGTAAAAGTAATTAATATAGGTCCAAATTGAATGTTCTTATGGACAACTTTTGGATAACACTCAAAGAAAGTTCTTTTGAAAGAAGATTGACTGGTTGGTAACTTTCACATGTGTTAAAACATTTGCTTCAGTCAAAATCAAACTTGGAATGACTATAACTTTAAATGACATACTTCAATAACATAAATATATATATGTCAGTACTCTTCAATCACAAACAATTATCTTTAAAGTATAGCAACCCTTAATATAAAGTCAATTATTCTATAATATACCTGGATGAACTCATAATGAATTGCCATGGAAACAGAAATTTATATCAGAAATTGTATCTCCAATATTACCCATTTCCTTGGAGAAATATAAAACATTTATCATTTAATGGACTTTAAGAGAATTTATCAATACCTAATACATAACAGAGCAATGTTTAAAATTCTCATTTTTTTTCTCCTCTTTAAGTTGGAATATTTATAGCCAATTGGCCAAATAAACACTCAGGAAAACTTTGCTCATAAAGTTAAGCTCTACAAAAAGTTTTACTCTTTAAGTTAACTATATGTAAATGTTGAGATTATAATAGTTTGATCAATCCCCACTATCACACTATAACTAAATATTATTTCTTCAAGTACTTGAATATTCTTACTTAGTCCAATGATCAATGCAAAAAGTATTTTGAAACTGGTCAGTCACTCATCAGTACTTGAGTCATAGCTAAAATCGAAACAACTGAAAGATAAAGTCATGAGAAAGTCACCTACTTTCTTCCCCATCTAAGTCAATGATCTCAATTGTACAACCATAAATATGATATGTATAAACAATACTTATATTTATATTTTGTCATAACTGAGTCATAATACTGATGTTACACTTTTATTAAAGGATATAAGCTGGTAAAAAAAATACCTTTTTGATATTGACTTAAATTAGACATTTTTAAACTTTAAAAGATGCAAAGATGGACTCATCTACTATAACAAAGGATTTCAGAAAATATCACACTAATGATTCTATCATTAACATTCCAACCCTAGAACAATGTACAACACCTTTGCCAAAATACCTGACGCCATTTTGATCTACCTGTTAGCACACTTTGAATAAATTATGTTAAACATATATCATTTTTGAACATTCAGAAAATCCTGCTAAATACATTTCAAGATTTTGAAAATAGCAACCAAATTAAAATCTAAACTTTTTCTATAACATATATAAACATTTGTGAAGAATTGCTGTTGAGATTAGACATTCCACCTGCACACAATTATATTTTTCTTTTATAAATTCCAACAGTCATTCTAAACATTCACAAAGAAAGTACAGAAAATAGTTATTGACAGCAAAAATGATGTGGATCAAACCAAATGTAAGTATTGAGGCTAATACCTCCAATCTAGATAAAACATATATCACCAGACTTCTGTATCTATCAAAGTTAAACCCTGCCACGTTTGTCCTACCTGTAACCCTGTAAAAGTTTACCTAGTTTCTTCTTTCTCAGCCTAGTTAACATCATCTTTGAGAAATAAAGTTTTGATAATCCAAGAATGTGTATAATCCTCTCAGATAATCCTTGTAAAATTAATCTTTTACATCTCTTGGTACCTACGGTTTCTACCTTAAGTACCAGGTTATGTCAACAAAAATCTACTTTTCTTACTTTAGTTACTATGGTAACTGCAGCACACCTAGTAGGTAACAAATCTTGATAGGTGTATCTGAGAGGTACCAAATGGGAGTCAAGTGAAAAGTTCTAAAACTTTGACAAAACTTTTATTGAACAACAACAAATGAATTCTATGAATTTTCTTCACTCTAATATTAATGCCAGTGATTCTGACACTTATACAAAAACATTTTTATCATTAAAAAAAAACTTTTTAGCTGAGAGTGCTGCATGTTTTTTAGTATACAAAATAGCATTAATGTTTAACACCTGTCCTCAAGCCTTCATCTTCAATATAGCCACTTGTCTTTTTTCTGGAGGTTGCACTTTTAATGAAGCAAATACATATCTACATATTCAAGGTAGCAAGATGATACCAGACTAATTTGCTGTTTGTATATGAATGGTTTGACAAATATCAAGGTGCAAAGTCAGAATGTAAAACAGCTGCTAATGTTTTGTCAACAAGCTCAGGACATTTACCCATATGGTTACTATGACAACTTGTAGACTGAATAATTTCCCTAATTTACATGCTTATTCAAAATTCAATCTATCTAGACAGGGGATATATCATTCCTAAACTTTTATTTTACATGGAAAAAGTTAACTAGATGCATTATTATAACTTTTTTCAGGTCCAAAATCTTTTTAATGATTGAATAGAAAAAGACACATAATGAAATATATATGTTAAATTAGAATTTATTAGAATATATATAAAAGGAGTATGTATCCATGGATCCAAATGAATCTTCTTTTATTTCCAAAAATAAGAATCTTATCTTTAAAAGTCATTTTTTACAAATAAAAAAAATCTTATCATTCACCAAGAAAACTTTCAATTGATTGTTCCCTCCCCCCCCCCCCCAAAAAAAAAATTGTGTATCCAAAGAAAGTCAATCTTAATTGATGCAATTTTTATGCTAACAAAGGTTGAGTCATACTTGACAATATTCAAGCCATCTCTACAAGGCAGCCTAGATACCCGTCCATTGTTAGGACACAGTTCTTAATTTCTCAATACACTAGATCAATTAAGACACACACGTTGGATTGTGCGATTTCTCAATCTGACAGGATTCTTTCAGATTACAGAAATATAAAATGACATCTCCCACACGCCAATTTTAATTTACAATGTTTTTCCAAACAAAGGCTTTGCTAAGACGATCACCCTAGGCTTTGCTTAAAGACGATCACCCTAAAGTAAAATAAGGTCACTGTCATTATCTCTTTAAAAAAGTTTGAAAGATATAAGAGAGGTGAGGCAACTGTTTAAGAAAAGATTTTTTAATACTGTCTTCACCTTTTTTTCAAAACAATAGACTTAGAACTTATCAATGAAATCCAAAAGATAGTGATAACAACAAGATACACCAAAAAAGTCAAAAATATCTTAAAATGCACAAATTCTCATTTATTCTGATAACCCCATAAAAGGCAGGCATCATTTCATTTATATTCTAATATTATAACTTCTCTGATTAACTTTCTTCTTGACTTGTTATTAATGTTTACACAGAGATGAACGTTTCTACGATTTATTCCACGTCTTTTGTCTCTTTATCAATATCAAAATCCATTCGCATGTTACAAAAGGAGCTAGTGCTGCGACCTAAGGATCAGCCAAATGAAAAGGTAAACAGAGCCAAGAATTGGCAATAAGACATTGAAAATTGTGTTTACTCTCAAGATTATTTTTTTTGTCTAGAAACAGGTAGTTAACTATTTCTCTCATTTCTCTTGGTGTCCTTCTGTCAAGAAAAAAAATTGATGGTAATAAATGTAAAGAATTTCATGATATATCTGTAGGTAACAACAAATATTTCAAATTTCTTTAAAAAAAACTGTTCTCTTTAAAAGTCCCATTGTCATTAGAACAAAGTTTTCTTGATGAAATTTTTTAGATTGAAAAATTTCTTAGAAAGAAAACAGAATAAAATCTCATCATAACTTTTTCTTGAAACTTGGATCGACTTGGACGGATATATTCTAATTACAATACAGGGTTTTTGCTGACTAAATTTTTGATGAAACAGACAACAAGTTAACCTTTGATAGTCAGACAACTAGTTTTTTAAGAAAGGAAAACTAACATTTCAAATTTTTTCAAATCTTTTTCAGATAACAGTCAAGATTAAATATATATGTATGTACACTTTTCCATTATAAAGAGTATTGTAACAAATCAAATGTGCTTCCAAATTTTCAAATCGCTGCTTTCAAATTCTCACAGATTTTTTTTATATGCACCTTTCCCCAACTGTAATATCTGTTTAGACAAAAGGAAAATTGCCTTCTCACTTAGATTTCCACCTTCAAAAATAAACTGCCTTTGATTGAACAAAATACAACTCATATTTAGAAACTTTAAATTGCAAAATAATTGAATTCTGATGAGAAGTATTATTAGAACCTATTAAAAGATTGTTTACGCTGTTGGTCAATATACTGTAATTGTCTTTACACCAATTTCTGACTAAAATTCAAAATTTTAATAATTGCTTTATAATTTGGTTGAAGCCTTCAATATTCTTCTATAAATAAATCAATGTTTGGTTTGATTGACCAGGTGATGAAACTTATTTTTACATTAAGTGAACAGATTGCAGCCTTAGGAAGGTAGGGAAACCCTGCTGTACAGACAGAATGCAGCAAAGCCCTTCAAATGGACATGTCTTAATTACTGATGACAAATTTAGTAACAACGGAATGAACAAATTTAATCCAATATCCAGAACAATGAAGTAGTGTCACCTGAGAAATACCTTTAATTGACAAAAGTAATTAACAAATTATACCTTGTTTAAATTGGTTTCCGAAGCACTCATTTCTACCTGTCATTGATATGTATAGGAGATTGATGAGTATAATGATGACAACTGATGACACAAATGTTCTAATAAATTCACCTTTTACACACTTCCAGCTCTCTCTTTTTTTTGCAACTATAAGTATTCCATTTCAAGTTCAAGTTTAAAGGTGTCCATAGTACTCAGATGCCTCACTAGCACTATCATTTTCTATGTTCAGTGGATCATAAAAATTGGGGTCAAAACTCTAATTCTGCACTTAAATGAGAAAGATCATATCATAGGGAACATGTATACTAAGTTTCAAGTTGATTGAACTTCAACAAAAACAACCTTGACCAAAAACTTTAACCTGATGCAGGACAGACGGACAGACAGAAAGACAAACAAACAAACAGACTGAACAATAATGCCCCCCCCCCCCCCCCCCCGATTCCTATACCCAAGGAAATTCCATGAGAGGGCAATATGGTAGGTGAGTAATATCTGGATCGGATTCCCAAGAAGTATTTAAATCCGTCATGGGAATCAGAACAAGATTCTACTACTGAATAGCACAAAAAAAATGTTTATAAAGCTTATGATATACGTCTTTTATACTAATACAGAGATGCTGCTGCCACTGAATACGTGACTCTAAGGTTTACTCTTCCACCTTATGTAATGGAATTAAATATTTTGAATGTTCAAAATTTTTTTCAGATGGCATGCAGCTTATAATGCATTTTTAATTGGTAAATGTCTCCATATTGAGAGATACATGAAAGATAGATAAACACTTGTTGAAAAATTCGCATTAAAATAGTGAGTTAAAGGATTCACTTTTTGTCATACTTCAGTCATTGTATTTCTGATTTTACGTTTTATTAGAACAACTATTGTAGTAGACAAGGTATGCTCACTAGGTGATACATAAATAAAAGGAAAAGGAAACAATATCATGGCATGAACAATTTCAATAATTTCCTGCGTTTGTCATTTTACAATAATTACACCTGAGCATGTCATTTCCAGCAGAAAGCTCTGAAGTCTCATTAACCAGGATCACTTACAGAAATTACCTGGATTTCTACAGAGTATAGCCAATAACAGGTAGAACTACCACAGAAAAACTTCCCAGGAGAGTAATAAAAACACTAGGTGCTTTTCTCATCATGTCATCATTATTTTTATTATAATTTGATTAAAATCAATGACAACAGAGTTAAGCTAATTACAGGTGGTTGGAAGACAAAAGAAATTCTCCAAGGAATTTGTGCAGAAGTTCAAATAGCTTCACAGAATATATAGAACTGAAAAAGGTTATGAAAACATATAGTAGAACTGTTCAACTTAAGTTCATTATTGGACTCGACAAAAGTTATCATATCCTATTGTCAACAAAAACAGAACTAATTCAACAACGGCATATTAAAAAGTTTCAATACATACAATTGTTCATTAGAGTTAAAACCTTCAAATGGTAATCCCCTATTCTAAAAGGCATAGTAAATGAGAGTAAAAAATAATTGCTGGATAAACAAAAATACAGACAAGTTGATTGCACTTTAAACCTCAATTTTGATACCAACAGAGTCTGGGTAAAATAAAAAGCCCAAAATTCATGTCTCAAACATTATGTCTCATGGCGCTTATTTTCAGAACACCTAGAACTTCACATAGATGTAAATATTCTCAAGTGTGAGAAGTTCATCAATTTCAAAGGTGCAACCAATCTAAATGCAAATTATGGAAGTTCCCAAAGTAGACATGATTCAGAGACGAAAGAATTGTTTTATTTTTTTAAAGCACTGATTAAACCTGTCGTGAGGTATAACTTGATGAATATATAAATGCTGTGTAACTTGAGTTTGTTTCTCCATGGTAGGTTTCTGCTTACTTCTATAATTAATAATGGAGTTGTTCATGGCTCAAAAATGAAAGAAATAAGAAACAAGAAAGTGCAGATCTGTCTATGATACAGACAAGGTACACCAGAGAATGACAAAATGACACTTTATGTTCAATCTATAGAACAACAACATAACTAAGTTTCAACATACATTAGAAACCTCACAAAAAATATTTTATAATCTGTCTTAAATCATAAGGTGCTTAACTTTGTGTAATTCATGTGTTATTGCTGTTCAAATTAAAACTTGGCTGAAGTAAAACTGTGGGGTTACCTGATGACAGTAGCTATATATAGTGTGTGTTTCTGATAGACAGACAGAAGAGAAGACAGACAAACATGGAGGTGGACCACAGGTCACTAACAGATTGTGATGCTACCCTTCTTTGATTGGTTTAAGGGGGACAAAAAACTACATTTATTACGTTTTCAATCTCATTTTTCAAGTTTCAGACTTCATCTCCAGCATCTTCATAAACATATGTAGGTCGAACATAGGACACTGCTTACGATTTAATTTATTAGGAACCATATAGCTCAGAATTAACCTAATCTGACAACTTAATTAGATTAAGATATTGTTTTTCAAGGTGTGTTGTTTTCCAACAGGTAAATATTTTAATTTACTGCATATCTGGTACCTTTCAACAAAAGGAAAGTTTCAAAACACACCAAGATCTAGGGATTCAGAAACTTAAAATGTCAACAAAATATCTTTTTTTCTAAAATTAGACCAGAAAGATCAATGATTATTGTATTAACTTTGATTTTAGAAGACCAACCTTGTAACCAACCAGTATTGCATGGTGCAGTTTTTGTACATGATCATTTTTATACCAGAAAACACTATAATCAATCAACTATTTAGACACATTAGATTAGTTTCATTTCTTAAAACTTTGAAAAAATCTTACATATAAAAAAACGTAAGAGGAGTTTCCATTTTAGAATTCTAAAATCATATGAATTCTGAAACAGTTGCATTTCGTTCCCTTGGAGCATCTGGAGCTGTTTGAATGAAAGTTTTCTAGTTTGATACAGCCCCCTAGTTACACCTGATGCAAAATTAAAACAATAGCCCACCTTTATTCACCTGTATCAGTTTTAATAACTATTATAGATAACAAAGGTGAACAGGTGAAATTTATTCTGATTTAAATTTCCTGTTCCAGACCTACACTGATGATTCAGTTCTCATATGATACTTTCCTTTTTCAAAGGTTAATTCTTTAGTTTACAATGATGAATTTTCAGTAGATGGTTTTATATGTTGGGATTTTTTTATAAATGTAAAGGAAAGTTTTCTCTTGATATAAGATAACTGTTATGGTGCCATTCGAAATCAAAGCATAAAATAAAAAAACTACATAAAATTGTATATAAACAAAGGAAATAATTCTCCATCTTTCTTTTATTAAATCACTACCAAAATCACAAAAGATATTTAAATCATTCAATATTGTGGAATTGCATACACTACCTCATTTTCAAATGACCCCCCCCCCTTTTTTTTGGACGATCAATGCATTTGAATGATGAAATATAGCTGGAAACATCCCCCCCCCCCTTTTTTGTCTTGGGTTGGAAACCCCCCTTTTTAAAATGGCTGGATCCGCCCCTGAATATGGAAAACATGGGTGCAGTATAATAGCAGGTCTCATTGGGGTCTAAGCATGAAGGATTGGCAGATTTTTTTAAAACTTGACACGTACAAGTCAAATAATTAAACATGAAAGCGGGAAAGGATTAAGTTTGGTGGGACACTCACTGGAAATAACATGCACTATTATGGCAATGAGACATCTATAAGAAAAAGAGATTTACTTGCCATACACATTTATTTTGGACCTAAGCCATGCTTACAAAATTTTTTTAAGGTTGTAATAGGAACCACACATATCCTTTAAATTAGGATATTTTTCAAACAATACTATTTTCGTGGAGTTCAATGATAAAATATAGAAAATGAAAAACTTCTATAAGGGACATGTATAATTCCAGAATTGAGCTTGATAAACACACAATTTTTTCCCCTCATTTCAACAATAAAAAAAATAATTGCTGTCTTACCAACCCTATATTTTTTAAGGTTGTAACAGGAACCACACAATACTTTTATTTGGCCTAAATGCTTTTCTTATAGTTCAGGATCTGTTTTGTCTATGTGTTATATAATAAAATAACTCAATTTTAAATTTCCAGAGGATTGTTACACAGAAAAAAATATCTGCACAGCTAAGCTATTGCATCTTTGAGAAGAGTACTAGGATCTGAAAATTTTACTTAAAACTTCTTTTATTGTCATTCATCTTTTAAATATAAACGATTCTCCACAAATTTTTCAAAAAAAATATTGACAATTTTTTTACTTTAAAAAAAAAACCATCTGTATGGTCTATTAAAACAGTGAAGAAGTTGTTCTTTTCATTCGTTCTTTCGTTAGTTGGTTTATACAGTTATACATCTCACAGCTGAACATTCTCATAACAGAACCAGCCCTTTTACAGGTAAAATAAACAACCAATGATACACCTGTCTGAAGTGAAAGACAACCAATCACACAAAAGCTTTCAGTCCTATTATCTGATCAATAAAGAAAACAGCTCTACAATGATAGCATTAAATAGTTGTAATCTCAGGTAATTGTTACAATTTACCTGATTTTACCTGATTATTTACAGTTAATCTGGTCAATAAATCATAAAGAGATGTCATAAATGATATTAATCATATTTAAAATGTTGGTTCATGGGATTTTTAACTGCTTGACAAATTGCAGTACTTAACTTTTGCTCATTTTTTATTTCTTTGCTTTCTTATCAATAGAAACGTAGAAAAAAATAAGTCCATAAAAATGTTATTTTATTAAAAAAATCATTCTTCATGTTTAAATAAAAATTTGAAAAAATGGGAAAGTGTAGAGAGGACTACGCATTATAAAAAAATTTATAACATTTTTTTTCTTCTTTCAAATACAACATAAACAGAAATAGTATAAAAATAGTAGAATAATGACTGGTTAAAAACAAATTAAAAGATCTATGTTTTCTCTTCATTGTTCTTGGACAGGGTGATCTACTGTATCCATTTGTTTAAACAAAACTGCATCCAAAATTTATTGTTATTTTGAACTCAGAGGACCAGAATTTCTCTGAGTACAACATTATTAAGACCAGGATTTTGATTTCAATAACTAGAGCCAATGATTTTAATAATAAATCAGTACTATTAAAATCCATGTCTCACCAGGTTTTTTTTAATTTGTTCACTTGAAACATATACTAATGTTTACTGCATATCCATTCTTTTTTTAAAAGTTAAATTTTACAGAAAACAGTTTGTTACATTTTCAGGAATGGCCAGGTGCAAAACCAATTTTACTGTTTATCTTTTCGTCTAAGACAGCAGGGATAGAAACACTTAATAACAAACTGTAGCAGCCAGAAACCTCAATTTTATCCTTGTTCTTTTTATTTTAACCATTAATTATACTGTCAAAAAATTCTGTTAGATTATGATGAAATGACAATGTGATCTTTTGGGGTGTAAATCATTGGGTGTTCAGAATGACAGGTCAATTTAAGAGGTTGTGTCCAAAACAGCTCAGGTGTGATTATTTTGTAAGTAATTTACCTGCAGATTATCTTGTCGTGTGACCAACACGCTTCGTCACACGACAAACTTTTATCCTTTTTTATTGTATTTATATGAGACATTTACATTACAAAGACTTTATTATTATTTTAGAGACTGTAACTAAGACCCATAACTAAAAGATGGCTTAAAACTAACCATGAAAATTATGGGGTTGGGACATCTGATGTGAGGCCTCTTTTTTTTCAATATTCAGCTACTGCTTTGAATGTAGATCAAAAGGCAAAAAATAATTCTGCTATTGTTCATGAGAGGGTTTAGAAAAATTTAAAACTGATTACTTCAGGTTCACCTTGCCTCACTTCAATCATTTATTGAAAATTTTCAAGTGGACATTTTATTCAAAATATCTCATCTGTTCAAAATGAAAAGAACAAATGTCAGTTACACAGGATGATAATGATACAACCAAAAGGTAGTTACAAACCATTGTTTGCAAAAATGCTAATTCATTTATGCTGAATATAATCAGTTGCTGTATTAAGTGGGAGGTTACAAGATCAAGCATTTATTTAAATGAGTATTAAAGAAATTTACATACAATGCGGCAATAATTTTCAGGTGAATTAAGCAGACAATACCCCTAAGATGTGGTATGATCAAAAGATTTACGGATTTACCTGAAGTTTAACCTGGCCTTCTGTTGAATTAATTGCTTCAGCATGAGAATTTTTTTTTTGCACCACCAGAGTTTGTACAATTTTATATAATTTCCATACAATTAGTTATAGTACATAAAATGCTTTTTATGTTTTTATAGAAATATCATGTGTTCTGTGAGTCTGAATGTTTGGTTAACTTTTGATGAAATAACTTCACAAAATTTTAAATAATCAAAGACAACATGTTTAGAAAGACCTCCAGTAATAATTTATTACACCTAAACCTCTGAAATATCTTTCAATATCATTTATGCTATCTGTGACCCAGCTGAATAAACCCTAACGAAAACCCATTCTATCTTTGCTGCAGGAATGATACCCAAAATACCTGTGTTGGAGGATAACAACACTCACTCTGACTGGGTCATGGAAGGAGAATTTGAGGCAGATTTGGCTGTTTTATTACTTTTAGATATATATGGCTTTAAATAATTTGTCTTAATGGACACAATGAAGTTTTTTTGTAGGAAAGATACAATAATGTGCTTATAAATATATAAAAAAGAACAAGCATGTAAAATTAACATAACTTAAATTAACCAAAGAACTGGACAAATCAATTTCTTGAGGTGATGGCACTATTTATTGATGACATCATGAGTACGAGTTAAATCTACACAGGCAATAGTCCTGTAAGAGTTCAAGGAATACTTGATCTAGACATAATATTATAACTGTTTTTTTTTTTTAATAAAAAGTAATAAACAGAATTAACAGAGTTATATGATGTATGTGCTTTCACATAAAAATATCTCAGCATAATGTCCTTTACCATTTATATAGATTGTGAGTTGTTCAAGTTTACACCTCAATAAATTCCACCAAAATAAGCTTTAATTGCTAAAAGAGTTTTTTTATATACTTAATTTTTGAAAATCTCAAAATGTCAAGTTGCTTCAGACCACTGTTACCTTTGAATTCTTACTAAACAAAAGATTTGTGGTTCCTTAGCTAGGAAAGAACATTTTTTAAAAGCCTGTTGTATTATTCTAAAATTTCCAATACAAATCAAAAGATTTTGCTGCTAAATCTAAAAATTGCTATGACCCAAAAATATCATATTTTGAAGTCAAATAAACAAATTCTTCAAGTTAGAGGTAAAAATTTGAAAACTTAAAGAGATGTATCAATAATTAAAATAGACTAAGAAAAGATAGAAATTATAAATTGCAAGCATTGCTGACTGTTAGAATCCAGCGATTAATTGATTTTTATTGTACATTAAGTGTGTAGAATAAACTAATATTGATCTCTATAGAAATTTTCCTAATTCATCATGCCTTACATTAAAAGGAGAAACGTTATCTATAAATGTTTGCTAAAATTGACCAATAACTGCCAACTTTACATTATCTGACTCAAAATGATCAAGTTCTTCACAAAATTTATGTTCTATTTTGGATTAGAATTGAGATTTGATGATTACTTTTTCAGAACATTGGCTTTTTATTTTGATGTCATATCAATCATGCATTCCTATTTTTCAATTATTCACAGACTTTAAAACTTTTCTGGTTCTACATACTTTCACATACATGAACGAATTAGGGATTTCAAAAAAAACCAACTAGTCTTCTAACAAATTATTGGAATTAATTAGCTCTTTCAATATTGAAATAATAATAAATATAGCTATTTCAAAAAAATCAATGAGTTTCAATTATGTTCAATGAAATATATTTCCCAATGATCCAAGTTATAATGTTACCAGAGATTTTCCAACTAAAACTTCAAGACTTTCAACACCTGGACAAAAATTATGTGACAAAATTACCTACAATTAAATACAAGTGAAATCACTTGGTACACCATGTATACTGGCATTATTTCAGAGACAGATGTCCAAAAATAAGTTATATAAAGAGACAGAAGGATGATCTATATATGAAACTGATTTCTGGGAATTTTAGAATTATGTTTATTAAACCAATTGATAATGTATTCTTTATAAAAATAAAATAAAAAAATAGTTGCTACTTATTAATGTCTTAAACTAAAGAAAACTTCCAGAAATTAAAAATAGATGTGAAACACCAATACACAGATTTAAAAATTTATATGTATAAAGTATAATGGTTTCATCATCAACAATCAGACTTATATTTTCTGTCCCAAGAAGCTGTTAATATTTTTTCCTTACATTCTCTGTACCAAATAAATGGTAATAGTCATATATTATATGCAATTAAACATATTTTCATATTAAAAAGGTTTCAAAATGCTGTATACCATTAAAACTCATCAAATAAATCAATTTTATCAAATCAATCAGTCAGAGAAATGTTTACCACCAGTTGTGAAGGAAAGGGATATAGTTTTGTTGTGACACTAATTCCTTTTTTCCTTTGTTTGAAAATTATTCATGAAGCTCAGCATCTCATTATGTTAACAGTTAAACTCTCAAAAAGTCTTGCTCTTTCCCCCTGTTGGTATCAAGGTGTTCAGTCTCAAGACCAATTTAGAATATACCTATGGGATTTATCTCAATTTCTGAAATTTGAAACTTTTCTATGTGGCTGTAATCAGTTTAGATAATGTTGTGTCAAATGTTTTCAGTATGACCTAAATTATTTTTCTACCTTTAGACAATGTACACCTTGAACATCCAGGTTTCCTCCAAGTTTAATATGACTAAATAAGTGGGCGTTAACAAAAATATTTTTATTACAACTTTTTGCACCCATGATATATAAATATAAATTTCTGTTTGTTCTATTTCATTTTGTTTCTAATTTAAAATAACTTAATTAATTATAAACAAACAAACAAAAATAACAAACAAAAATGAACAAGTTGTTGTTATAAATGATCTTAAAACAGTGAATTCATATTATTAAAATTCTAAGTTTATTAAAAATCAAATTTAACAAATTGTTCAGATATTTATTTTCACCAATTCTTCCATATATACTTTTTTAAAATAAATAAAAATAAAGACATTATGTAATAACACATATCATAAAAGTAAAGACATTTCACAAACAGCTGATAAGATCCGCCATCATGATTTAGTTTATCATATTATGATGTTGATGAAGTCGAACACTGACAAAATGTCGATTTATAGGGTCACCTATAAATCACACCTTTGCAATAAAATTTTATATTTCAGGTTTAAAAACATGATTTTCTCAATTAAGTTGTAGTAGAATATTAATTTTTCATTCATTCTTTTTCATTTTCGTAAAAAAAAATTGTCTCAGCATCACTTTCAGTGTCAGGTACAGCAAGGTAGAGACACCTAAGAAATCTTACACCGGGATACTAATCTAATGTCTTACTTTGATATTATTGAAGAAAAGGCACCATGGAAGCCTTGATTAATAGATAAATATATATTTTTAAGTTGACTTACCATTTTTTCTCTTGGGGTTTGTCTGCTTTCGTCTTCCGCACCTGTGTATCACATCTGCCATGTTTTCATTTGAGCAACTTCTAACCTGGTAAATATTATTGCGCATGTACTGTTACAAAATCAAATGACAGTTTCCGGTCAGGTCTACTTAATTTGTCTTTTTTTTTAATAATTAGAAAAATAAATTAAAGAATCTTCAACAATACATTTAATGATGACAATCAACGTTATGTGAATATTTGATAGCCAAGCAAAATGCAATGCCGGGAAAAACATCCCGAAGTGTCCCCTGCACAGGTACCCCGTAGTATGACACCTAGATATGCAGGTTTTTTACAGGAAGAAAAAAAAGTATTTAAGAATAATTAAATAAAATAGCTACCCCGAAGAAATCAAAAAAAAATTATAATGAATATCTTCTGAAGTTCAACTTTGCTAAGTTAAAAGATCTTATAAATCAGCTAACTGCAGGTAAATCGAGGGTAAATCTCTTGACCAAAAAAAAAATCACACACACTATGTAAAAGCACTTAAAATTTTATATACCATGGCTTCTGCTTAAACATGTAAAATATCCTTATCCCCCCCCCCCCCCCCCCCCCCCCCCCATTATTCAAATTTTGCAATGGAATTTGTGGTTAAACCAGCACACCTGAACAGGACTGCGGATAAAGGTAAAGCAAGGTGTGTTTAATAATCTGAGTTTGAAATGCGGCTTATTGCTAGAACCCTGATTTTGCTGATTCTCACAAACTATTCTAAATAAGTTTTGCTTTTAAAGAACACCGATATTAATCTCAGGTCATCCTTTGCGACAGTCACCTGGCGGAATATCTACGTATTAATTTATGAGTTTCGAGAATTTAATTTTCTTAGAAATTAAGAGGGAAACGGGGGAAAATGAGACAACAATTTTTGTGAATGATTGTTTAAAAAAATAAAGTCAAGTTTAATTTATAATATAATTACAACCTGAAAGGTACCTCATCTAGACTTGAGTCACATCCTCATCAACAAAGTTTCGGCCATGTTGTTTTTCACTAGGGCGTAAGAAATTTGATATTTCTCCGATGGATTAAGCTGAGTGATGCTTTCTAAACAAACATTGCTTTATACTTTAATATCAACCTTGTTTAACAGACATTTGTATTTGAAACAAAGAAATAAAATATTTATTATAAATGGGATGTTATAGCTGCACAGTGCCACTGCTAATATGCGATATTTATTTATGGACAAACAGAAGCCGGCATGTTTAATATAAATTAAAATGATGTGAGGGGTTATCTTAACATGTCAAACTATGAATAAAGGAATTAAAACTGATACCCTCTTCCATGATGTTAAATTTTAATGTAAAAAAAGATATTTCTCACGTTTATTAGAATTAATATATTTTACAAAGATCATTAAAACAAACACAGGACATTTGACCTATGATTCACCTTTCATATTAATCTACATTTTTTACATGGAAATGGGGGAAAAAAATGTTATTTGGGGATGCAACATTATACTTATATTTTTTTATGTTCTCTTTTCGTGTAATTTATTTGGTGTTCTTATTCTAATATTTAGTAATATTATAAATTATTCTCAGACTTTTATATATAAATAGCTAAACGCTTAATTCCAATAAGACTTATATAAATTATGATGTTTGATATTAATTTACCTCATGATTTCAGAAATATAAATATGATAAAAACAAATATACTTTATTTTTTAAAGAATGCTAGTTAATATAATATTACATGCAAACATACTTACGATGATAAGTAATTCTGGTCAAACTTTCTGATGATCGTTTTGATACGTGATTGAAGATCAATCAAAGATTAATTAATGTTTACAAATCTGATGATCGTCAATAAATGCTACCTGAAAATCAATCGATTATCCAATCAAATGTCCCTCTCACCTGTCAATCATCATCACACCTGGCGTGATCACCTATTGCGGTCGCGTGGCGGCAACCGTTAGAAAGCTGTAATTGATAATATTTTTATTGCTCTGTTTACCTGTTCCTGTAATTAAATAATTAACATAGCAATAGTTCAAAGAAAAGGTGTGAAGCTGTGAATTAAAAAACGGTGCAACTCTAAATCTCACAGTAGCTAACTATACAGGTTTTATGACTGTCCGAAATTAGAAATTTTAAAATATACAACAAATAGCATGAAGCAAGAGAATGATGACAGTTTAGGGTAAATTAAGATAGGGGGCCTTTTAAGATTGGGGGTTTGTTAGACATTTATAGAAAGTTTTTAATTTAATTAATATTACAAATAAAAATATATGGCAGGGTTTAATCAAACATAAAATACGTTTATATTCAAAAATTTTAAAAATATTTATTCAACAAAAACAGAGGGAGCTCAATTTTGAAATGAATTTTAAACTATTTTTTTCTTCTCCAAAATCGTTAATTGATATTTTTTAACAGATACATACTCTGTGATACATATAAAGATACAGAATAAGACAATTGAAATATATCGCTCTTTGAATTTTTGATTGATTTTAGATCTATGTTTAAAAAAGAAGATGTGGTATGATTGCCTATGTTCTTGTTTTTTGGTAGATTTTTTTTAGAGTTTTAGTTTATCTAAAATTTGATTACGAAGTCCTTTCAAAACGCATATCAAAGGTTTATAGTAAAAAAATATCTTTCAAAACCAAATAATTTCAAATTGTTTCGAATGTAATTTGATATATTTTTGTGTACATAAATCGCCGAGAAATTTTGATAATTTACCCATTTTAGATCATCTTATAAATGTAATCAGGTTTTCTCTTGTTCAGATTTCCATTACAAATTTAATAAACTATTGAATAGTATTTTATCTTGTTTCACTTCTTTTATTGTAGACAATTGAAAGAAAGTGTAGAGAGAGAGCAATAGCAGCCAATCTAATACCCCCTCCGGAAAAGGAATCTAATACCCCCTCCCGAAAATGATAATAAAAGCAGAGACACAATTTATGTATTATATGTCTCTGATTAAAGGTTTACGGTTAAAAAGTACAGTTTTTGTCTGTTTTTGATAAAAGTAAGGAAACCTTTTGTTCATTTTCTGCTCTTTTTTTTGGGGGGGGGGGGGGATTTCTTGTCGAGACTGGTACTTTTCGCTGTGTTAAAGTTATCTTCAAACTTTATTCATAATGCAATTCTTTAAACTTATAGTAAACGGACAGAAATTGACAAGACAAATACAACAAAATTTATAAAGACAAAAGTTAAATTTATTTTGACGTACAGAAATTATCTATTAACACGAAACTTGCATAGCATGTTTTCTTAAAATTATGTGATCATTTTTTTTTTTTTTTCAACTTTAAAATACACAATTTAGAAATAAAAAGCATAAACTTATTTCTTATTGTTTTTGGCAAGAACTGATTGTCTGCCTATAAATGCAACGCTTAAACGAATGAATCTGACAACAAATAATGAGTGTCAGCTATGTTCCTCAAATGCGATTGAGAATATCTTTCACGTTATGTTAAATTGTCCTTTTTTCTCGGCTATCAGAAAAAGAACAAGTACTAACCTACAAGCATGTTTCGAGAATTTAAAAATGGATATCTCAGAGTTGCCACCCTTATCACAAATATACAGTTCATGATAGGTGATCTGGTATACTTGCATTCTCCAGACTTAGGTAATAGTTTAGATAAGATCGTTAAAAAATACCTTGTAGACGTAATCAAGGATTTGTATAGTAAGAAGGATTGGAATCTCGTGAACTTTTGCATAGACTGTAGTATAATGTTTAATGCAGCGCAAGATTTTGTGTCTTACTATACAAATCCTTGACGTAATGAATGAACGTTCTTTTCAAATTGATAAGATTTCCAATGTATAATAGATTCAATATTTTATTATAGTCTCACCACATACAAACATAAAATGAGATTCACATACATAGATTTAAAACATTAAAACATTTGCATTGCATGTACCAATCTTAAAAAGATTTATGAGAGACTTTTAAGATATATATTGTATTATATACATATAAACATATTTTTACAATTTATAATTAAAATTCACAATATACATTTTTACTAAATGATAGTAAAACATTTGTTTCATTAAGAACTAGTGAAATAAAATACTATTTCTTCTTAATAAATATTGTTGCAGGTTTTGGCAACTATAGCAGCAACATTGCCATTACTAAATAAAAATATAAATTTTTCATTATCTGATAAAAGGTTAAAATGTTCATTAAAATGTACCGCTTCATGTATCATGATTTGTCTTAGATCCACATACAATGGGCATTTTAAAATGACATGTAGTTCATCTTCAACAATAGAGCTACAGTTAAAACATGTCCTCTCGTGGACTTCTTTCCTTTCATATCAGAATTTAGAATCAGGAAACGAAAATGACTAACTGATCAACTGACTTATTGACTGACGGACGAGCAGACGAAAGGCAAAACATATAAAACCACCGCTTCTTTGAAGCAAATTTGGATTGTCTGGCTATACAAATAAATATTATTAGGGCCCTTCAATGATTTTAAGGGTTAAACATATTCTTACAAACAAAAGTCATAATATCTGGGATTATTATACTAACAAAAGTCCTAGACAATATGTAAAGCTCTTACTAGTCTCCTATCTCAAAGAGTTTTGCTCGACCTGTTAAAGATCTGACATCAACCCAAAATTATCACTTCAACAAAAAAAAAACATAACGATAAATTGCCACAAAACAGCCACCGAAGATGTTCCCAAGAGGTGCAAGCATATGTTGCGGGGTTAAACTAATTTTAAAACATGTGACTACTTTTAGTATTTTATCTTTGTATTACACGCGTTCAGTTTCTTTTTTTTTCAATTTTTATTAAAACATATGAGCACGTTTAGTTATTGACTATTATGCAATCTTAAATTGATTTCGGGTGGGCGGTGGGTGGCTGTGATAAATTAACGGTTACATTCTAACAGTATATATATATATATATACAGGTATGTCTAAATATTTTAATAATTAACAAGATCATAAACTTTAAAAGAAAGGTGTGAAGGTGATAATAAATTGCATGGATCTAATAAAATTTTAACAACCATGGAAAAATATAAGACAATCGAAAGTCTTTCTTCAAAGATATTCCATTAAGCGTCAGAATCACGACAGGGTTGTTCTCTTCTCAATAGATTTACAATAAACATGATAAACCATTGAAGTATTATAGGTAAAAGTCTTGAAATTTCTTTAAAAATAAATGAGGTTTTTAATGTTACACATGATACTTTTATAAGCATAAAGATGAAAATAAAATGAATTTACAAGCCACTTATTCGTACATTCTGGCATTTTTTTTAAATAACTGATATATGTGGACAGTATTGAATTTTGAATTATTGACTTCATATTTTATTAACAAAGTTGTCAGATTTTTAATGGATACATATACATAAAAAATACAAAACAAAAGAATATTATTTTGTTGTTGTTGTTAATAACAGGAAAATCTAACTGAACACTTGAATCTTCGACCCGTTACCAAATTCGCAAACACCCCAAATGTTGCGATCTACACTGCGTATATGAATATGTTTTGAACAAAACAAATGCCTGTGGTTTTATTTGTTATATAATTCATTTAATTAGAATATTTTGGCCTGTTCCTTTTTGATGTCGACAGAGACATATAGATGGTGTCGATTATCACGCATTTTAACTTAACTTTGATTATAACATTCTAAAAGTTTTTAAAGCATTTCAAAATTCCAAAGGGTCAAGTGAGCTATCTCATCACTTGTCGGCCGTCGTCGTGGTCGTCCGTTCCTCTCTGAAACTCCTAGGCCTTATTTAACCACATATATAGTCATCATAGGGTATGTCCATGGTCAAACCTGCCAACCATGCCTAGGCTGCCTAGGCTGATTGGGCTAAATTAGACGAATGTAGGACAGAAAGTCACAGGACAAAAAGTCACAATTCATTTTGCGATTATTTTAATTTTAATAGGAAAACACTTATTTAAAAAAAATGTTTTTGTTTTTTCTTCAACTATTATTCATATATTAAATTTGTAAATAAATCGTATTTAATAAATATCAATAATGATCAAATAATTGTTTTATCAAGGGCAATGAACATTTTCCTAAACTGTAAAATGAATGTAATATAATAAAATGAAAATATTTCAAGAAATTTCTCTTATATAGTAAAACAATTGTCAAAAAATTATTTGTGACTTTTTGTCCTATCAAATTTGTGACTTTTTGTCTGTTTACCAAATAGAACATAGAGAGATGCAAGTTTTGTCTATTAATTTGAAATCCACAAGTCAATAATTTTAGAAAGTATGTGTCCACAATGTTGAGATCTTCTTATTGCTAATTTATATCAAAACTTTTAGATAAGAGTAAATGCCCTTAAATGACGAATTTTACCATTTGAAAAATGCCTGTCATCACTAAAATTATGATAGATGGATATAATCTTTATACAGCAAATATGATCAATAAGAAAGGGTTAATAAAAACGTCAACATGGCCGAAATTGTCAAACAACTTCATTCTCTGTTCAATTTATGTTTGGAATCCACTGTTACAAACCCTCATTCAAACCAATACAAACTTCAAGCTATAATTTCGGATATTACAAGTCACAGACTTTTCAAGCCAGTTCGCATTGGAAAAGATGGAAAAGAGAAAAGATCTTTTCTAAATCTTTCCTTTGCCAACAAAGGTCTCGATGGCGTCAACCTAGGCAATATCCTTCATCATAAATTAGTTCAATCGAAAATACCTCCTTATTTCAAAGACCAGTCTGTACCAATAATTTCTGATACCTATACCAAACCTATTGCGACTAAAATTTTCAATTACAAACGCGTTTTGCAGAATCTCGATATTGACGACTTCAAGTCTAAACCTCCTGATTGCACTTGTGCTAGTTCCCAATTCATATATAATCCTGCTGGCCACGTTATTACCGGTGACCTTAACATTGTTAATAACACTTCTCTACGAAATGTGTTATCGAAAGGTCCGAAATATCGTGAGCCTAAATCCATCAATTGGAAATACAACTTCAAAATTTTGATGGACTCAGTGGAGGATTATGCCAGGCAATGGGCTAAACGTGAAAAGGAAGATGTAGACACTCTATCCGAATGGATTTAGGCAGTGAGGTCGTTAATACAAATCAGAATCAAGAAACTGAATGAGTCCATCAATGCCCATGCTATACGTCAATCTTTAAAGACCCAAATGTTGCTAAACACTTATCCGACCTCCATGATAAATATGTTGTTGTCCCCGCAGACAAAGCCCCAAATAACATCGTTTTTGTCTGTAAAAGTCACTACATTAATTGCTTGATAAACGAATTAGGTATAGACAATTCACTTGGAAACTCAACATATACCCTCACGACACTTACCAAAGAGGAAACCCTGGATAATCATAGGTCTGTTCTTTGTTCCTTTGGTATTTCAACCAAAGATGAAGAACTGGATCTTCCATCACTGTATTGGATACCTAAACTACATAAGTGTCCTTACAAACAACGGTATATTGCTGGGTCTTCCAAGTGAATGTCGGACAGAAAGTCACAGGACAAAAAGTCACAGACAAAAAGTCACGGACAAAAAGTCACAGGACAAAAAGTCACAATTCAGTTTTGAGATTATTTTTCTTTGAACAAGACTACACTAATTTTTTTAAATATTTTTTTTTGTTTTTTCTTGAACTATTTTATATGAAGCAACTTTGTAATTCAAAATGTGTTCAATAAATATCAATTATGATCAAATAATTGTTATGAAAACAAAATGTCACAGTGGCTAACTACCTAAATGGCTTCATTCTGCCAAGAAATATGTCCTTTGTATGATTAATTTTAATAAATTTTCCTTTATCAAGGCGTATGAACAATTGCCTAAACTTAGAAATAAATATATGTTACAAAAAGAAAGTATTTCAAGATCTTTCTCTCGTATATTCAATCAATTGTCAACAAATTATTTGTGACTTTTTGTCCTGTGACTTTTTGTCCTATCAAATTTGTGACTTTATGTCCTGTGACTTTTTGTCCTGTGACTTTCTGTCCGTTTACCTTCCAAGTGCTCCACGAAACCTCTTTCTAAATTATTAACATCTATTTTATCAGCAATCAAAGACGGGCTTCAAAGTTATTGTGAAACTGCCTATTCTAGAGGTGGCGTGAATCAGATGTGGATACTTAAAAATTCCAAAGATCTTTTAGAGTACATACAATCTAACTCTCTTTAATCTTGTAACAGTATTAAAACAATTGACTTTTCTACTCTTTGCACAAGTATTCCACATTCCAAACTAAAAGACAAATTGAAAGAGTTGGTATTACTTTGCTTCATAAAAAAGAATGGCCAACGTAGATACAAGTATTTTGTCTTAGGGAGGGATAAATCATACTTTGTAAAGAATCACTCTGATTCAAACAAAAAATTCTCTGAAACCGATATTATCAAGATGCTTGATTTCTTGATTGACAACATATTTGTAACGTTCGGAGGACGTGTTTTTCAACAGACTGTCGGCATCCCAATGGGAACAAACTGTGCCCCTCTACTTGTCGACTTTTTTCTTTATTATTATGAGGCTGACTTCATGCAGGAACTTCTTAGGAAGAAAGATAAGAAGTAAGAAATATCCTTTAACTCTACTTTCCGCTATATAGATGACGTTCTTTCACTAAACAATTCAAAATTTGGTGACTATGTGGAACGCATCTATCCCATCGAATTGGAGATAAAGGATACTACAGATACAGTTAAGTCGGCTTCATATCTTGACTCGCATCTAGAAATTGACAATGAGGGTCGGTTGAAAACAAAACTTTACGACAAAAGAGATGATTTCAGCTTTCCAATTGTGAACTTTCCATTTCTAAGTAGCAACATTCCAGCAGCACCTGCATACGGGGTACATATCTCCCAATTGATACGATATTCCCGTGCTTGCATTTCCTATCATGATTTTCTTGATAGAGGGTTACTGCTCACAAGGAAGCTATTAAACCAAGAGTTCCAAATGGTGAAGTTGAAATCATCCCTTCGTAAATTTTACGGACGCCATCACGAGTTGGTTGACCGTTATGGAATAACCGTTTCACAAATGATATCGGATATGTTCCTTACGTCGTAACTACAATCCCCTTCCCTTTCATGAATGTGACCTACCGAATTAGACTATTTACCGGATTTGAAATCACATAAGCAACACGACAGGTGCCACATGTGGAGCAGGATCTGCTTACCCTTCCGGAGCACCTGAGATCACCCCTAGTTTTTGGTGGGGTTCGTGTTGTTTATTCTTTAGTTTTCTATGTTGTGTCATGTGTACCATTGTTTTTCTGTTTGTCTTTTTCATTTTTAGCCATGGTGTTGTCAGTTTGTTTTAGATTTATGAGTTTGACTGTCCCTTTGGTATCTTTCGTCCCTCTTTTCTCTTTAATGCTCTATAATGACGATTTTGACTGATCACCTTGAAAACTATAATAGACAGATAGTGCGGTGACTGAAGGCAGATTTTTTGGAATTTAATCTCCCCACCGAACACACACCTACATAATATATCATTGGAAAGAGGAAATCATGTACTATAATAATATGCCTGTCGTCAGGACTTGATGTGGTCACATTTTTTTTAAATTGAGGTCAAAGGTCATATGTAAAAATCTGTGAAAGTTTGGGAGGGTTTCAATTTTGACATTTTTTTCTATTTCTAAACTCTACCTATATATAAATGATACTGTTTTGGCTTTAGTAATGTTTGTTTTTATACATAAACCTTAATCATTGAGATTTTTTTTATCAAAAAAATCCTAAAACGACGTTTTATAAACAAAACTTCAAAAATCAAGTTTTCAACCTATAAAATGTTTAAAGCACCTTAACCTTAAGAAAAATATCAATTTCAGGTAAAAATCAAGTGTCATGCAGGACAATACTTTAAAATTATTTTTTAAACTATCATAGTGGGTGAGTCATCAAAACAAAGCCATAGAACACTACAGTCAAATATGACCTCAAATTGAATTTGCGGATACTTCAGTTTTTTTTATGGACTACTCGTTGCTTTTGGGTTTTTTTTCACAATTATTACTGCTACCATAGTATTATCTTTTGTTGTGTATTTAACTCTGGTTAATATCTATTACATTATAGGTTTTGTAACTATATCCCCCCTTTTATCCCTTGCAACGTACCCCAAACCTCAAAAGTATTCCATATAAAA